>NW_003546339.1:26328-31384 GCF_000090795.2 Amphimedon queenslandica | reverse complement strand
TTGCTAAGAATAGATCAAACACCAGAGCATACTGCATACGACAATGTAACAGGGTCAAAAGCTGAGCAAGAATTGCATATAAAATCAGTAGAAAATATAAGCTTGCTTCTTTAGCAGTTTCAAGCATTGAACACAGGTTATATATTGCAAAAGTGTAAAATTTGGTATAACAAAAACAAAAATATCAAACTTAGAAAGTCTTTACAATATTCGCAAAAAATGTATTCCAAAAACCCCTTAAATAGTAAATGATGTCTAAAAAACTTTATCAAAAAAATCCAGGCCCACAAAAACAAAACTCCTTGAAACGGTATTATGAAAATAGAGACAATATTAAGTGCAACGAAGGATGAGTTTTTACGATATAAATTTTCTGATAACGAAATGGATAAATTAAAAATGGCACTAAATAAAGAAAATAAGAAGCATCTAAATAAAAATTATTATGATCGTAATTATTGTATAAATTACGCTCTAATTACTCATTACCTGCACCAAATAGTGAAGCAAAGGAATATTATTTTACTAAAATTATTGAAGAATTATATTACAGCCCTGAAATAGTTGATTTATTGCCATTAAGTATGAAAAGTGTAGATTTTCAGAACTCATTATATGACAGTAAATGTAGTGCTGCATCAAGAATATTGTTAGAATCAGTTTTGAAAAACATCCCACAAAGTAGGCATATTGATACGTGCAGCAAATAGCATTAGGAAATTGCAGTTGAATAGTTTTCGTGATTTTGGTAAGCAATATCACACAAAGAATAGTGAGCCTTATTTTTATAAATCAGCTTATTTGTATCGTAATGATAATTCTGATAGCCAATTAGATACCGGTAGTCAAATTGCAATCCCTGTTGATACAAATGGCACCTGTTATGTAGCAAGGATTATTGATGTGTCATGTATTGATAGAGTAGAAGAATGTAATGATGATAGTGACTCTGAAAATGACAATTTTGATAATGATAGAATGTATACTAATAAGAGAAAGCCTACCCTCAAATGGCAATGTTCAAGTAGGTGCAAGCCTTTATTAGAGGGTGACATTTGTTAAATCATTGAAGTTAGACGATATTTTGATAAGCCCATTAAAGAACTGAGGAAGCATTTAGATGCATGTGATAATTGTCCCAATAATCATTATATGACAAGATCCCTGCATGTGGAAGAAATAAGTATGTGCATCAACATGACAACTGTGATAATGCAAGTGTAACCGTAATTGTTAAAAAAGAGGAAAATAATATTGAAAAATATTTTAAATATTCAGAAATTGTTTGTGAAAGGATAGGCCATCCAATTGTGTTTAGTAGCAATGATACTGAATGTATCAGCATGCTGTATATTTTGCAACATGCATCTGTTCATTTTCCTCTGTTGAGATGCCTTTTGAAACACTTTTTTGTTGCTAAAAATGCCCATTTAAGAATAAATAGTATTGATTATTCCCTTGCTGATGGTGAAACAGCACAATTGATAAATTAAAAAATTAATGAAGCCAATAAGACTGAATTTGATAATGTGTATTACGCTATAAATGATAGTGAAGAAGACCCAATTAGAATACCAAACTTAGATACTGTGATTTATTTTCAGTATGGAGATGCTATTGATGAATTTAAGAAAGCTGTATCTGATCAAGCAATTAATGCATGTTGTAGCTGTGAGAGGCTTTTAAGAAAATAGTATGTCACTGAAGCTAAGAATTTAGATAGCGATGTTTGTAATACCCAATTATATTACATTAGAGAGACTGATCCTACAGCATTAAATAAAGTTATGTATATTTGTAATCATTATAAACCTATTAGGAAAAATGAAGTTCCAGCACGTTCAATGGGTTAAAGTGTGATCAGCTAACCAAAGAATTGGAAAATTAGGATCCTTTAAGTTTCCAGTTAATACAGAGGGCCAAGTGTTTTTAGACAATTGTTAGACTAGGCACACACACATTAAAAGTGCCTGCCTATAATTCATCGAAAGCATTTAAGGATGCAATGTTTTATTTTCCCCTTACATTGGAAAAAGCAATGGAAACTTTAAATGAGGTTGGTATAGATTCTAATCATTTGCCTAATCCAGAACTTTATATTATTATTAATGGACAGCCTATTATGTCTGGCATAGTTTAGTCGACATAAATAAAATAAAAGCAGCAATAAAGAAATTAAAGGAAATAAATTGGCTTTATAGAAACGTAGATGATAATTCAATTGACGAATCATCTAGAAATGTTATACAAGTAGTTAGCAATACTACTTGTAAAATGCTGAAAAAGCAAATGATCAAGGTTTTCTTGGCCTTTTGGCATATACGATTAGAAATCTTGATAGTAAAATTGCAACATGTTCTAATATCAGTCAGTATAAATTAATGAATGTAAAAGAAGCACCTGTTGACAATAGGCAAGAGCATATTGATTTGCAATGCTTTCCTACTTTATTTCCAACTGGACAATATGGAGAGCATCATGCCAGACAAAGCTATCCATCACAGACTTTACCATTTAGTAAATACATGAAATCAAGACTTTTAAACAAAAATTTCCGGTTTAGTAGAAATCATTCATATTACCTGCACTATTACGGATTAAAAATTAACAAGGCCTTAAAAACTGGCATATCTAATTTTTAAAATCATCAAGGGGCAACATTGGTAAAACTGTTGCTAAAATATTTAAAAAAATAAATGTGTTAGATGAAGAATTTCAGGGCAATTTAAGTACCATGTTGGCTCCAATACGGGGCACAAATCAATATTGGTTCCGTGTGAAGGGTTAAGTCGAAGCAATGATTGCTGAGTATGGCTCACCAACACTTTTCCTAAGATTAAGTTGTGCTGAATATGATTCAGCTAATAGAGGGCAATATTTAAGAAAAGTAAATAATGCTCTACAATCACATCATATTTCTAGATTATGTACTGAGGACCCTGTTCAGTATCACGACAATTTCCATACAGTTTTTAGGATTTCTTTAACATAGTTATTCTCCAGAGAGGTGTTCTAGGCAATGTAGAGCAGTATTATGTTAAAAAAGAATATCAAAGCGTGAAGCGCCTCATTATCACATCCTCCTATGGATTGAAAATGCTCCTGTTGTCTGTAGTAATCATCCAAATGAAGTCTATTGTTTCATACAAGATAGAATTACCTGTCTTATACCGGATAGTAATATGTTGCCTGATAAAATCTTTTGGTAACAAAATACCACATGCACAAGTGCAGCAAATACTGCAAGGGAAATATTGAAGTTGGCCAGACCTATGTATCTAGATTTTGATTTGATTTTCCAAGACCAGTACGAGATAGTATCTGCATCAATGATGTTGAAAATAGCTTGAAATCATGCAATAAAATATATTATCTCAAATGAAATGAAAAAGAAGTTCAAGTCAACAACTATAATTCTTTACTGCTGAAATTGTGGCATGCAAATATGGACTTGCAATACATAGCAGAGAGGAATCTTTCCTTAACAGAGTATGTAACAGGCTACGTCACTAAAGCAGAAAAGAGTCATGCACAAGAGTTATGGGATGAAGTAAGCAGCTGTGACAACATATACAGCAGGCTTTGGAAAATCAGACAAAAATTACTTCGAGCTATAGAAGTAGGACTATATGAAGCTAGCCATCTTCTTCTTGGTGAAAGTTTATACATGAAATCAGTAACCGAACAGTACATTAATGAGTGCTTGCCTCATAAGAGGAGCAGAAAAATCAAAAGCTATTGATATTTAACTATAATGGATCAATCTTCTAAAGACATTTTTAATTCTAGCATAATTGAAGACTTTTATCCAATAAGACCAAATAACATGGAAGATGTATCTCTTAACGAATTTGTTGATAATTACAAATTAGATCAAATAGGAGAATATTGAGATAGAGAATACAAATGTTGATCAAAGCCAGTCCTTCCAAACCATAGAAAATTTAATCCTATGCACGAAGCGGAAAGAGACAATTTTTATTACTCCCTAATATTTTATTTGTGCCTTCTAGAGATGAGAGCACGCTCGTAATGGAAGGAGAAACAATGGAAGAAGCTTTTAGGTGTCACAGAGAAGCATCTATAAGTGGCATTGAAAATCATTGCAACAATCTGCAGAAATTATTAGAAGCTGAATGTAATTGGAAGAAAATAATCGATGCAAGAAATAAAGCCGGTTTCACTGAAGAACTTTTTGATCACACACAAGGAAGTTGATGAGCCTCAATTACTGTGTGAAATAATGGAAGCAGTAGCTGATATTGCTGACATGCATATATATATACCTAATTTAACATTAGAGCAAATAGAGGAAATGCTTAATGTAGATCAAAAAAAAATTTTTGATAAAATTAAGAGTCACCTTATAAATCAAAAAGAAAGTGAAGACTTATTAGAGAATGAGTCTTCAAGACTACTTAGATTAGATGATATCAAAACGCTAAGGATGTTTATTAGTGGTCTAGGTGGAACTGGTAAATCATTTATAATAGAAGCAATAAAATGCCTAGTTGGCATCCAAAAAGTGGTGAAAGTATGTGTTGTTGAAGCACCAACAGGTGTAGCTGCATTTAATGTAGGCGTAATATCAATACCTAGATTATTTCAGTTACCAATAGAGCATGATGGAAAGACAGCTGGATATTAGGCTTTGAATAAAGAAGTTCAGAAAAGGATAAGAATGTCACTTAAAAATTTAGAAATTATAATAGTAGACGAGGTATCAATGGTATCCAACCTAAGTCAAGCATACTTACACATGCGCTTAGAAGATATATTTGGAACTCATGAATGGTTTCGATCCAAAAATATTTTATTTGTAGGTGACCTCTTGCTATTGCCACCAGTTAATGGTAGGCCAGTATTTAAAAATATTAGCAACAAACAAGTAAAAATGAGACTATGAGCAGCAAATGCAGTTAACATATGGAAAAAAACAGAATATGATGAACTAACAATCAATAAGCAACAAAAAGGATGAAACTTTCTTTAAGATGCTTGATTCAGTTAGGCATGGCTGTCTGATGAAACTATTCATACGCTTAAGAGTCACGTA
>NW_003546339.1:23881-25755 GCF_000090795.2 Amphimedon queenslandica | reverse complement strand
TGCTACAAGTATATCAATCAAATTTGATCATATTGATGTACCTTGTGACATAGAAAGGGTTACATCTAGATTTATACTATCTACGAATTTGTACATACATGGTAAACAGTTCCCCTTATACTTTCTTATGCTGTTACTATTCATAATTGTCAAAGCCTCTCACTAGATACAGCCATTATTGACTTATCAACAGATGTTTTTGGGGATGGTATGGCATATGTTGCATTGTCTGGTGTACGTACATTAAATGCATTAAATTTATTATAATTTGATTGTCTCTCTTTTAAAGTTAGTAATCTGTGCATTAACAAAACTAACCGCCTTAAAAGTAAATTTTGGAATGACTTACCTCAAATCAAGAAAAGTAAAGGAAAGAAGAGAAAGATTCAACTGACTGGTATAATTGATGATGGTGAACCTTGTAGTAAGAATGCCAAGGTGACTGTAAGTGATGTACAAAGTACTAGTAACAGTACAGTTAGTAGCAATAAATGTAAGAGTATTGATTTACAAAAGTCTAATCGCCTAAATAAGAGTAAAGTATATGATGGTAATGCGTTAAATAAGCCTAGCCCCAAAAAGAAAAGCCGATATAGACAGTAGTACTGACAATACTGCTTTGGTATTGCCTCGCTCAAAAAAATTGTTTTAATTAATTTAAAGACCTAAAAACCAAATGTAATGTCAAAAATGATGATAGTTGTAGTAGTCTGATTGTATCTTTAAAACTCTTAAACATTAAATGTAAACTAAAAGATGATAAAACCAAGTGTGTTGTAAAAAATGATCATTGTAGTAGTAGTCTGATTGTATCTATAAAACTCTCAAGCATTAAATTAGAGACAAGTAATCCAAAAAAAGATGTCATTTTTACTTATGAAGAGCCTCCCAACACAGATATTGTGAGAAGGAGACAAAGGGATTATGTTTATTACCCTGGTAATGAAGAATTTCAAAGATGGTGGTGTGAGATTTTAAATCTCAAATTTGTCACAGCTGCTAGAATCTTACCTGGTAGTCCACAACACCATTGTCAGATGAAAGAGTTCCTAATAGTACTCTTGATGTCCCTGGTGATTGGAACTGTTTATTTTATGCCCTTTCATATCTCATTACTGGGTCATTTTTTCAGCAATACCAATTACGTAAAGTAATTGTTAGTAATACGTCAAAATTTGAAGAGGAATTGTTTTATAGTACGTTAAGTGCAACCAGATATTCAAGCATATATGATTACATAAATAAGTCCAAAATGAATAGAAATTATGTGTGGGCTACTGAGACAGAGATTATAACATTATCTGCAATAATAGGTACAACCATATATTCATATTCACTTACTCCTGCTTTTGTTGGCTGGGCTAGATATGGTACCTAGGAGTTATATGGCATTCCTTGTGATACTAATACACCTGCTTTGTAATTGAAGCATGTTGGTACTAATCATTTCCAAGCAGTTAAATCTATTAATATTTCTTAAGCATTGATTTTTGATGGAAGTGGGTATGGTGTATGGGAGGTCCATCATCTTAAAAACATTGGTTGTTCAATGTGACTTGTATTTCATTGCATGTGCAATGTGATTGATGTGTGTGTCTCTGAATACCATTGGTGCATATCGACCAAGTATTGCTCAGTATGAAGAGATTTTACTGCATTCAGGAAGTGAGATTAATCAAGGTATAACAATTGACAGTAAGTATTGATTACTTTTACTATAATGGAAGGGAGAGGGTGTGAAAGAGATTTACAGTTCCTTAGAATTTTGCTTTGATTCAAATTTGTGTTACTATCATTTATGTAGGACAGAGGGTTAGGAAGGGAGGAAGCTCTCATTATCAACAATGGATCTTATTTGTGGCTTGTACTACATG
>NW_003546339.1:22614-23871 GCF_000090795.2 Amphimedon queenslandica | reverse complement strand
CATTTGAATGATGCTGCCATCAATGCTGTGTGCATATTAAATGCGTGCCAGCTGATGTTGTGCATCTTTTATTGATGATTGTTTTAATATGTGCATGTTCTCATTAACAAAAAAATATTGTTTGCACATTGGAAATTGTTCATGTACAGTGTTATTTTATATTAAGCAGGTCATGAAAGTATCATAACTGAGGATAGCATTAGTAAGCAATATAATGTCTAAAATACATGCATGCACATACATGTATGATCCAATCAGAAACATTGTAGATGCTACCATTATCATTATTATTTAGTATATCACATTCATATTTATACAGGTACTTACTTGGCACAAGGGGTACAATGTTGCGTTATAGACTGAGGTCTGACTTGGAATGAGACTCAAAAGGTCAAGGGGACATTCCTCTATGTGAGCGCTGCATCTTGTTAATGGTTTGTAATGTATGTTTGTGACAAACATAAGGTATATCATGCATATACATGTACATGTTTATCACTGTGTATTGTACATGAAGTGGTTTATTTGTGCATTCTTGTAATTTTAGTGTTTGATTATTATCATGCATGCAATTATATTTTCATTTATAGGATGTATAATGGAGTTAGAAGGAATCCAAAAGCTGATGTAATTGGTGTGATCATTGTTGTACTATTGCTATAAATATGAAGTGTGTTTGCATTGCTTGCTTTTGATATAATGTTTATATGCTTTACAAGTAATGACAGATGGAAAGGATTTGATGATTAAGCAATAACTTGATGGAATGTGCAATATACAATTAACATTATTTGTAACATTATTATAGCCTTGGAGTTATAGTTAGTATTACAAATTTAATGTTGGATTTAATGTATTTATAACTAACTAGAAACAATGTAAAACATTAAAGGGCTTATAGATTATTAGCTGAAAAAAAGCAGAATGTCTACCTTATGTTGCTGCTAGAAGACTCCTAACTTTACATTACTTTAAGCCTTGCTACACTGACTTTAAAATAGCCATTAGATATAGAAAGGCTGGCCAGTTTAGGGCAGTCAGTGACAAAGGTGACACGTGTTTGATTTTCACAGTTTATCTCAACAAAAAGAGTTTCATAGTTACTTCATTGCACATATAACCTTTTAAAGCAGTTGGAGAAATCTTTGGATTGTGTTTTTGCCTCATCTTGTTTCTAGGATGTAGGAAAATCAAAGTTTTTGATTCCTATGTGCTGATAGCCATTTTACTTTCTTTTGGCCTGTCCCACTTTCAATG
>NW_003546339.1:19614-22261 GCF_000090795.2 Amphimedon queenslandica | reverse complement strand
ACTTTCTTTTGGCCTGTCCCACTTTCAATGAAATATTGTAATTTAGAATCTATTGCACGGCTAGGCATGTGAGGATATATAGAGGAGATACGAAATACATACATGTACAGACATACATACATATATGCAAACAAACTCTACTCAACTTAATGCGCTTTGCCAAATAGTAAGATCATTCGTTAGTCTGATTTTGAGAGGCAGGGTAGCCTTACGTCACTTTATTGAAGACCAAACTCCAGTTTCATGGTTCTTGTGGTTTAGATTCTCGCAGCCCCCATAACTCTTTTCCAGTAAAAATGCTCAAGATCCAATATGCCTTCGCCTTATTCCAAAATGTTTTGGTCTTCTGTGGGTACATGTACGGCAATGCCTTTATTGTAGTCAAACTCTTTACTGCTATCTTATGCTCCGAAACCCTTTTATTCATTGTCCTGTCTGTCTCTCCCACATTAACTTTTCATAATCAGAGCATTGTACTTCATTCACGACACCTGCCCTGCACTTATTCGGAATCCTATTCTTGACCCTTACCAACAAATGTCTCATTGTCCTAGCAGGTTGCGAAAATACTTCCTAATCCACTAATGTCACCTTTCTGCATATCTTCTGAAATCTTCTCAGACACACCTCTCACATATGGTATACATAGAACCATTGTTCTTTTATCCGTCCCATCCTCCTCCTGTCCAGTAACCATTTATGTTAGTTACACTATAATTTTCCTCAAGAAGATATTTCAGAAATTTTTTTGAAAAAGCATTAGCTTGATATGTTTTGGAAAGATGTTGTAACTCCTCCCCTAGGAGCAAATCAAATGCACAGATTGCTTTTGCTTTTAGACGGTTGAGAACACAAGACAAAACCCTTGAGTGATGGTGAGAGTAAAGGTAGATTTACAATATTACACTAGTCCTGGAATAGAATCTGGTTCTATTCCAGCAAAAAGCATGCATTAGAAGGTACAATAGCCCACGCTTTTGATTAAAAATTGATAGTACGCTGGCCTAATGTCATATCTTAAATCTGCCTTACAGGCGATTTTCAATATGATATTGGCTGGGCGGAGCGTTGCGTTTTGTAGAAAATTTTCCGCAAAATGTTTGCAGCATCATTTACAATGTGTTGTCAGTGTCATCAATGCAAAATAATGGCTGAAAAAAACTCATGTAATAATGAATTGACTACAGCAATTCTTTGTGCAATTATGCATCAAAGAAGGCAGAGGAAACGTCCTAAACTTTTTTGGATACCGTCTGTTTTAATGAGAAGATAGCAGGAAGAATTCCATAATATATTACAAGAAATGAGACTAGATGCTGAGACATTTCAAGTACTTACAAATGACAAAGGATTGTTTTGACTTGCTGCTGTCACAAGTAAAATAAAGGTAACAATCCAAAATAAGTTCTATAATTTGAAATAATATCTGAACTTTTTTAGGTTGAAATATATTTAGTCAGATGTCACTACAGTATTGTTCATTGTACTCAAATAAGCCCAGCAGAAAAACGGGCCCTAACTTTAAGATATTTGGGTACAGGTGTTTCACAGGTTAGCATGTAATTCTTTGTGGACGACAATGATAATTATTTTTTAGTCTTTATTGTCATTTAGCTTCTATATTAGTACAGCAAGTATTTGTGCCGTTTTGTATGAAACGTGTATGATCATAATCATGATTTTGTATGATCATACTTTACTCATCCACCTGGAGCAAACACCAGTATTGTAGAGTCCAGACTTGTTGACATGTATTTCAAAGGAACTGATCCTGTAGTAAAACCGAAAATTGTCACTAACTTCACAACTCCATCCTGCCTAAGAGTTTTAATATGTATAGATGCTTTTGGGATGGGCAATGACTGTTGTGATATTAAAATGGTCATCCACTATGGTGTTCCAGGCGATGTTGAGACCTATGTTCAGGAAGTAGGAAGGGCTGGGAGAGATGGACAACAATCATTTGCCATTCTTCTTCATTCGAAAAGGTTAATGGACATTTGTGAATCATCAATAGTTAGTTACGTTAAGAACGAGATTGTGTCGTCATGAATGTTTATTTGCATTATTCGAAAATTGTAAATACTCAGACATTAACAAAGGCTGTAATTGCTGTGACATTTGTTGTACTAAATGTGACTGTGTGAAATGTTTGGGCAATTGATCATTACATTATTCATTTATACCTATTTTATTTAACTTTAAAAAGTAATAATATAATAACAGTAACAAAAATTCCAATAGTGATCAATGTATTAAATTGAGTGCAATCATGGCATAGAATTTAGTAATGACTAGACATGCTCTTTCATCAATTCTACTGTTTTTTTATTATGCTTAAAATTTGGAACTAAATTAATTTTCATATCCTTGAAAGAAGAATGTGTACGCTCACTAGTAAAAGTGATTACTTGAGCCCCAAGTAGTGTTTTATTATTAAAGTCTTGTCTTTCTCAGTGCTAGCTATTGAATGTCTCCCTGATCTTTCATCCAATGAAACCTCACAGTCGAATTCCTCTAGCAATTTATTAATAAACCCCACACAATTACCACAATGCTCGATAGCCTTCAGTGTTTTATTACTTCCTCGAGTGAATATAGCTTCCTTGCACACTCGGTTTAATTGTTCCACGAACAAGTCACAAGG
>NW_003546339.1:12949-19604 GCF_000090795.2 Amphimedon queenslandica | reverse complement strand
TGTTAGATGTAGCGCTTTAATACTATAATTCTTACGTCACCTTGCTTTGAATATAAGTATGAAATATCTCCAAGAATGGATAACCCATTTGCCATGACATTCCTTGATAGCATCACAAAACTCTAAATACCGCATCCCTGTGACAATAACTGTACAGCATAACTCATGACTTTATTCTGCTGTATACCTTCATCTAACTTGTGGGCTAATACATCTACATAATTTCTTTGCTAATAAAATCTAATGCATCTCGCCTTTCATTATAAATATGTAACCACAAACTTTCATTTAATACTGGGTGGATTGGAGTATCTTTTACTGTTTTCATTTGCAGGCAGCCAATTGTTGCTGCAACTATATGGCTATGAACGACAGTAACGAAAAAAGTCCTCACAAGCATTAAAGTCATCAGCTGCTGTAGCCGAAATATTCCACTGCTGTATAAGGTTGCATAAATGGCAAAGGCTACCTTCCTGAAGAAAGCTTTTAGTATCATATAGCCATGACCAAACCATCAGCAGAAAAAAGTGAAAGCTAAATAGTAATAAGCAACAAACCTCTAAAAAAATCTTCTTTGCATGCCAATCCTCACAAACAGGTATAAACCCTTCAAGTCTTCCAGCCAGAGTGATGTGATTTTGGGACGATTCTTTTGCTGCCTGAGCCCTTTTCCTGGTTAACTGATCTCCAAAAAGCAGTTAATGTAACAATCAGTGCAAACCTCTCTGTGTTACTTCATCAGTTGTTGTTTGCTCATTGCAGTGAACATCAACATGAAGCTTATTAAGTATGCTCATCTATTCTAATATATTTTCATTCTGCACAATAACTCCCTGAGGAACCTAAAGTAAATACTAAAAGGTTTTAAATCCTTCTAATTAAACAGTTTCTGACCTTTTGGACAATTCTTCACTGTAGTTGTCTTATATGACTTGTGACGACTCCAAAATTTTTACTAAAGTAAGACAATTTCTCACAAGAAACTCGGCTTATAAGAATCAAAAAATTAGATAAAAGAACTTGATTGTCTGATAGTGAAGGAAGCTGATCCTTAAGTGGTAAATCTCACACCTTTTTCTCAAGAAAAGGATTCTTTTTTTCAGATGCCTGAGTTCAGTCCACTCGATCACAAACAGCAAAGCTGTAAAAAAGTGTAACAAATGAGTTTTGCTGTCAATACGCTGTGATCTCGGATGAACAGTTATGTCCTGGTTATCTGTCACAATTTAAATCCATCCCAACATGACTGTTGCAGTTGATCAATGCCAACAGGATGAAAAACAGCTGGGTCTAAAAAGTTGTCATTAGTATAACACATGTATCATAAATTTGTTACCAGATAAGTGACTGAAAGACAGAGCTTCTAGTGTTGCTTTCTCTGAGACTTCTTCATGCGACTTAGTACTGGGTTTTTCACTACCAACATCAGCTGAAGCCTGAGGTACAGTCATAATTTCCTACATACATATAATTATTATCGGTATTAAATATTCAGCTGTTCTTGACATATACGTGATTATTAGAACTAGAAATGTGTTTACCTATTTGTTCATCTTGAGTGTGAGACTCTACGCTACTTGTTTGCAAATCATTATTTACAAACCAGGAAACAAATCACAACTAATTGGCTCATCAATGTCATTAGTGATGGACATACAACATTAAATGTAAGTGTTACAATGTTTTATCATTAACAGGTGATAGGCTTGATTGCCACTTTTTGACAAGTGAGTTGTGACCATTACTCAGACAATTAAGTAAGGAGTACATAGCATTTCTTACTAACTGTAATAGAAAGTTTCTGAAGCCTGGTATAAACCTTGAGAAATAACAGAGACATTCACTAACAATTCAAGGAATACGGAAATATTTACAATGGTTCCCGAACGCCCAGGACACAAAATTGATGACAAGTTTTTGAAACAGAGACATATGATTGTTTTTGTATTTCACCATCAAGCAAACAATTAAATTGACTTTTCCTTTTTTGAAGACTTTTCTTCATTCAATAGCCTTCTTTTTAGAAAAAATGGCGGAACAACTCTTGCTGATCTGTAGATCAGTATGGTAAGTTATCATTATTGCATCTATATCACACTACTACCACAGCTTTAGCTCAGACTTTGAATTAGATGGAGTAGTGCACCATGCAGTTATTCAAAAATATAAAATAATAAAATAATGAAATACTTCTTTCCTAACTGCCACTACTACCGTCACTTCAGGTAATAGTGATTCTGTCACTGTGGCTGTGCCTGATTTTGCTGCAGAAGCCAAGTGTTTTGAATACTCTTTCATTATGGATACTAATTCTATCACCCCTTCTCTTCACCACTGTGAATGTGACTCAGAGCTCTTCACCTCAGCTGTCTTCTGTACTATCAATTGATAAAGCAAAACACAAATTTGACAAACTGGACCAGCCTGAGGGCATTACTTCCATTCACTTATGTTTGGATCTAATATAAGATCCTTTCAGCATACCTGGTAATCTATTTTTCGATGGTTGGAAACTCCATTCAGCAAGACAGTGTTTAATGGTTTCCTACTTGGTTACTTGGAGTAAATCCTGATGCTATTCTAACCAGTGGCGGAGCTGAACCTGGGCCCACATGGGGTTAGTCCCAGGCATCAAAGCTCTGTAATGAGATTCATTAGATGCAATGTAAACAATTCCTTCTCTTAAGTTTAGATAAAGCCAATCACAAGCCTCACCAGAGTACTAACAAGGGTATACAGGTGCATATAAGTAATTAGCAAGCACTTTTGAAATACCCAAAGAAAAAGTTAGAAAGTGGACACAACCACATTTGGGCCCGGGCATCAGTTTAGTTCCAGCTCCGCCACTGATTCTAACTGTGACAGGGTTTTCTGACTGAAAACATGGCAAGGGAAAGCGAGGAACACTGAATATTAACGGTTCTTTCCAAAAGCACAGAGTAGCTTTTATGGAAGGATTTTATGTCTACTAATAAGAATAATACTTCCATTGCCAACCAACTAGAAAGAGGGAAAAAGAAAGTGATTAAAGAGAATCGACCATATGTATTTCACTTATTTCAAGTCATTATATGTTGTGCACAGCAAGGCATACCAATGCATTGGCACTGTGACGTTGAAAATAATGGCTCTTCTATCAATGTTGGCTATTTCCTTAGTTTCGTCAAGTTGAGTCTCGCCACATTGAAGTACTGAAAAGCAAAATGACATCTGTACCTAAAAATTCTACCCTTCTCAGCCATGACTACCAGAACAGTATGCTCTCAGTCCTTGCTAGGAGTGAATTCGATTAGATCATGAAGTAAAGAAAGCACATTATTTTACTATAATGGTAGACGAGACAAATGAAATTAGTAAAAGGAGCAAGTATGTCTCATTCATCGTTATGTCCTAAAGTGAATCATTCATGAGGTTTATCTTTTACTTTTAGTGTAACGAACTAAAAAATGCTGCTGCTCTCACTTTATACATTTATGATGTACTCAACAAATTAGGTTAAACATTGCAGATTGTGCCAGCCAATGTTATGACGGAGCATCTGTCATGAGTGGCTCATTAACTGGTGTTGGTACTTTAATACTTGAAGACAATCCTAACACAGTATACTTTCACTGTTATGCACCATAAAAATTGTGATTTTAACAACTTTTTGATGTAATTTTTGGCAGCCAGATTAACATCATGTAATTTCGTTGTATTATAATTTTTGCATATTATTTTAACAAGTTTTGTAACGTCATTTTACTATGTTTCTAGTGTCAATTCCACAAAACATGTTGTGTAATTGCATAATGATTATGCTACATCAGCAATAAAAATGTCGAGTTACAACATAATTGTAATGTCAAAATAACTCTGAGCAAGCACAAATGAGGTTATCATATCATCTGATACATGGAAGAGAGACTCTAGCAAGAAGCAAAAGCCACCTGACATTCTTCTTATGCTGTACACAAGCAGGAATAGGACCGAAAGGACTTCGTGTTAAGTTGCCTGTGACATCAGTAAAGGCCAGCAAGATTGCAAAGAAAACTGGTATGACAGAGAAAGGATCTCTATAACACGGAAATGGCAGGCACTAATTCGTCAGGATTTGATCGACATTGAAACTGATTTGAAAGCGTTGTTGTCACGTTCAGAGTGGATAAAGTTCAAAGCCTGGTATTAAAAGTAAAAAAGTTGTTCTGGGTCACAATGGAGAGACAGAACACATTGTTTAGTAAGCTACTAGAGGAACATGAGCGTGAGTGAAACAAGTGTTTGTTTCGGTTAGATCCATGCAAGATAGTGGTGACTTTAAGCAACAAAGCTCTTATGCAAAATGAAACGGATGTTCTTTCACTTGGACTAAACTTTGCTATTGCTCCCAGGAAGACTCCTGCTATTGAGATCATTGCTGCAACAGAGTCTGTAGCTAAGCAGTTGGGTTCCTATGAAGCAGGTGACCTAAAAGTTGGGGTTAGTAAAGCACTATCTATGGCTAAACCACCCAGACCAAATTTATCACGCCAGTTAAAGACGGCTTTGACTGATTAAAGACGGGATGATACAGTTATTTTACCTGCAGACAAGGGCAATCCTACAGTGGTTTTCAATAGGTGTATGTATGATCAAAAATGGAAAGAATTATTACTGATCATGCAACGTACTGTAGGTTGGGTTGTGGAGACACTACCACTTGCATAGAGAAGGTAACAGAGCTGATTTAGAAGTTGCACCAGAAGAGCAGAATCAAGGATGATCTGAAGAATCGTATTGTTCCAACTTACTCAAACTCATCCCACCTATAAGGTCTCCCAAAGATACACAAGGACAATATATACCTTTTGTACCCATTGTTGCAGCCATTGGCTTGCCCACATACTGGCTAGCGAAAAAAGCTTGTGTTTTGTCTACACCAACGGGTAGTAAAGTTTAGTGAAAAATTTGTCTACATTTGTATCAGAATTGAGGGGCATGAGACTGGAAAAAGGATATGATGTAAAGCATTGATGTGATCAGTTTATTCACTAAAATGCCAATTTCAGAGGCCTTGGAGGTTATTAGAAAGAAACGAGAAGAGGATGAATGTTTGGAATCAAGAACGTCATTGGAGATAGATGATATCTGTGAATTGACAGAATTATGTTTGAGGTCTACATACTGTCAATACAAGGACATCCTCTGCAAACAGATTGAGGGTGCTGCAATGGGTTATACCCTGTCCCACATTATAGCCAATTTATATATGTAACATGTTGAAGAACTGGCTTTGAAATCAGCTCCTCTAAGAACAAAAGTGTGGAAAAGTTAAGTGAATGATACATTTGTAATCTGGCAACATGGGATTACACAGGTTGATTCTTTCCTATCACATTTAAGTAGCATATGGTCGTGTATTCAGTTCACTATGGAAATGGAGAGGGAAGACCAGATTGCTGTTCTGGATGTTCTTGTGAAGAAAGATGGCTCTATGATCTCCACCTATGTTAATAGGAAGACACAAACAGACAGATACGTCAACTATAAAGGCAAATTTACAAAATGACATTAGACGAGCGGAGCATCATCCAGAATGTAGCAAACGTTTTGTCATATTGTAAATGAATAGTGTAGGTGCAGGCGTTGTATCATTTCGTAGTTGTTAAATAGGAAAAATTCTATTCCAATGTAACATTTTCTGCGTACAGCCAATCAGACTTCTTGGGCCACATTGCCTACACTTGTTAAAATGGCCGATAAAAAACTGATAGATCTGAGAGAATTTCCTTGTCTTTGGCAGTTATTCACTCAGGCATACAAAGATATTGGGCAAACGAGAATGCCTGGAAGATAGTTGCTAATAGGGTAAGTAAAGCCTATTTTGTAATAAGTGTCTGTGTCAAGAAAATAATAAGCCAAGGATCAATGATATTAGAAATTAAAATTGTATCCTTTATCATTGTAGGTCGGTGAAGGATATACCGTATAGCACAAAAATTGGGAGGGACAAAAATTTGGCGAATTTGGCAAATAGAGTTTCATTCGCCAAAATAAAAACCGCCATTTTGAGCCTTTATACGCATGCTCAATGGCACGTGGCCACTAATTCGCCAAATTAAAATCCGCCAATAACCAAAATTTAGCAATTCGCCAAATTTTACTCCCTCCAAAATTTCGGGGTAATGTAAATGATTGTAGTAACAATTGGAACATTTTAAGAAATAAGTTTGTGAGAGAGATCAAGAAAGTGAAGAAAAGAACAGGAGAAGGCCCCATATATGTGTCATGTTGGCAATTATTTAATCAAATGACTTTCATATCTGATACGATAAAGCATAGAAAGTAAGAGAAAGGTGTTCTTTATTTAGTTAATGTTTTGGTCTATAAAACATCCAGTAACTTTGTTAATGATACTGATGTGGAAACCAATGAATATAATGCTTGTAGTCCCAGTGATGTGCATATTAGTTGATCAAGGTATGTGTCCATCTTGTATAATATTTTATCATTGAAAAACTTTTTTAATAATTTAACAACATCTGAGCCTGTGTGAAATGATAGCCTTGAGATGACAGCTCAAAATCTGTTGATACATGTATGTCTCCTCCACCCCACAGTAGTTCTGCTACATCCAAAGAAAATTATCAAGCTTAGTACTAAAAAGGAAAAGACACACGCTGATGAAATGAGGGAT
>NW_003546339.1:9973-12734 GCF_000090795.2 Amphimedon queenslandica | reverse complement strand
CTAAAAAGGAAAAGAACACACGCTGATGAAATTGATTTGTTACTTGGGAAGAATCTTAATGTTTTTTAAGAAAAGAAGACAAAGGTTTCAGTGAATGATGAGGAAAGACATTTCAGACAGCTAGTTGCAGCAACAATGCAGTGATTCACTTCTCGGCAAAAGGCTTTTGCAAAGATAAAAGTCCAGCATGTTCTAACTGAAGTAGAATTTCCACCAGGTTCTACTAATGTCAATCACTTCCCAACTTCATTTATGTCTTTACCATATAACAATTAACTGCATCAAGACATTTACTGTCAATAAGAAATAATTAGTAACAAAAACTAACCTTTGATAATGTGTTGATGATAACCAAACAGTTCTTTTGCTTAATGATAAGTTTTGTTTAATGTATCCTCCAAACATAATGGTATTGCCAGTACACCTCTCACTCTTTACTACTAAAGTACTTTTTAAAGTAGTCCCTCACAGCACTTTGCTGCTCTAGAGTGCCAACAATTTTAATTAATAATTATTGTGATTGCCAGATTTATACTTACCTATTACAACTGACTTGATGGACTAAAGTAAACCCTGGTGAGGTGCCATCATCACGCCAACTACCACTGACAATGTTCCTTGAGTCACCTTCACCATCCACAAATCCTGATGGACAATATAAAATTGACTCTGTGGTTTGAAGTTAATTATGAAGAGCAATGCAAGCCTTTGCATACACTTCAACCCTATATGGTTGAACAATAATAGGTTTGCCGAATCTTCTCCACCGAGAGGCTAGAATCCCAAAAATGTTTTCAATTACACGTCGAGCTCTGCTAAGTCTATAGTTGTATATAGCTTCATCTTCTAGCATAATTTGGAAATTAAAATGCTTCAATTACATTAACTTACCAGGCACATATCGACCAGGGTTTGGACGTAGCATATTGCAATTGAGAGGGAATGCTTCATCTCCTACAATAACAAAAAGGAGGGGTATCTCTGTAGCATTTGGTAGTGGTAAGGGCTCTGGGATAGTGTTTGAGTCTAAAGCCTGACCAAACGAAGAATTGGACAAAATACCACCATCACTTTGCCTGCTAGCTTCTTCAGTGTCAACCAGTGTGAACCTATATGTATGTAGTCTCACTAGCCAGACCCATCCCGCCTACGGTCATTTTGGTGGATGGTGGGGAAGGGTCACGTACATTGAGTGACCTATTTTTGTTCTTGCGGCAGAAATCTGCCATGACCAATAGAATTTCCTCCAGGAGCAGCATCATGACTTGTCACATGACAGTCACGTAATCAATATGGCGGAAGAGACTATCACTTGTTTAGCTTGTGGAAATAAAGCAGATAAAGGTTCTAAAGTGCCAGCAATTCAGGTGGCTTACATACTTAGGAGATATCGCAGCCAAAAATGTACAAAAAATGATATGGAAATCAACATTAAGCAGCTATTAAGCCAATCATAGGTATGTAGGCCTTGTGCTAGAGCATGTCAATCACATGAAAAGACAGACCAGCGTCTATACTCTGCCACATGAACCTAATTTAATTCCATTATATTACAGTGCTGTGTTAGTCCCTTGCTGCTCCCACTTCTTATACCACTCCCCTCACTCCCACTACTCCTATTGTTCATGCTACTCCCACTTCTGAATCTACTTCTCTCTCTTGTGCTATTTCTCTTGCTCCCACTACTACCACCAGTCATGCTTCTCTAACTTCTAATACCACTCCCCTCTCTTCTGCTACTCCCCTCACTCCTACTACTCCTATCATTCATGCTACTCTTACTTCTGATACCACTTCCCTTTCTTGTGTTTTTTCTCTTACTCCCACTACTTTCACCAGTCATGCTTCTTCAATTTCTGGTACCAATTCCCTTTCTTGTGTTATTTCTTTTGCTCCCACTATTCCCACCAGTAATGCTTCTCAAACTTCTGACACCACTCCCATCACTCCTACTTCTCCTATTGTTCATGCTACTCCAACTTCTGATACTACTCCCCTCTCTTGTGCTACTCCCCTTTCTTGTGTTACTCCACTTCTAATTGTTGCTCCAACACGTAGTTCTGCCGGTATTAAGAGGCATAATTCAAAGTCTCGTTTTTCATCTAGAAACAAAAGACTGTGTGATAATGCCACCTCACCTACTGTTTACCATTAGTATAAAATAGTAGTATAATGCACTTTTGATTTATGGAAATTTATTTAGGTTGGTATTGGGTACAAAAGTGGCTTTAAATCGTATAAACAGAATGCTCCAAGATATATAAAGTTGATATGTAATGTAGGAAGGGCCACAGACAGTGCAAGCAGTATTGCCTGTTCTACTTTGAAAGATAAGGAAGTGCAAAAGTATCTTGCTGTTGGAATGGGGAGGTTGCTGAGTATGAGCTAAATAGATTGTGTTCTAGACAAGCAAATTCCATTTTGCTATTAAGAAACCGGAGTGACATCATTAATGTTTCATGGGTACAAGTACTAGAAGAAGTTAATGAGCACTGTCCTTTGCTTTTACAGTTTCTAAATGCAATTGCTGCTACCGAAAAAATAAGGTTAAATAAAAAGCTTTGGTAATTGATTCATCTTAATTTTCATATATATGTGTTAATTTATGTAGATTCAACCACCTTCATTTTATAGTAACAATTGTTTGCTTGATGGTGCAATACAAAAACAATCATATGTCACTGTTTCAAAAACTTGTCATTAAGTTTGTATGCTGGCCATTCGGGAACCATTGTAATATTTCCGTATTTCTTAATTGTTA
>NW_003546339.1:5732-9736 GCF_000090795.2 Amphimedon queenslandica | reverse complement strand
TCTTCTGAAAATGAATGTCTACCAGAAGTATTGTTTTTCAAGCCAACTCGTACCAAAATGTAAGACAATCATTAATTATTATTAATCTATACTCTGTATTTAGTATGACAACAAAAGATGTGATCAAAGCCAAAGAGATCCTCATTTAGCATCAACAGAGTCATTATTGAGAAAGATTTTCGAAGGGTGCATATTCGGTGAATAAACTTGTACAGTGATGCCCTACCTGCTTTTTCATGCCTCAACTTTAATCCATCACTGATGCTTAGTGGTACTTTTATAGGTAAAGAAAGAGGAATAACGCTTCACCTTTTAAATCTCTTTCCAAGTCTGACCATATTCTCACTTCATTTAAGTGTCATGAATTAAGTTTCGTTTACAAGACCTGCATTGTGCAAATACACATTAATAGACCACATGAATACATTCTAATGTGCAAAAAATTATTTTTGTATTGTTAGTGAGAACATGCATGCACACAACAAAAGATGCATTGGCAAGCATTCATTTATATTGAGTAAAGAAAGTACTTACTGTGGCCATAATTAATGATATAATCATCAAACAAATATACAGTATGTAACCTAGAATCAAAACCTATAACAAAGTACATAAGACATCTCACAATACTATCCATGTTACTACATATTCCATTGCTATGACTACAATAATATGAAACCCATACAGATATAAACTGGCAACTCTTACCGCGTGATACAACAACTGACCCAGGAGCTGCAACAAAATATTAAGTTACATTTAATAAAAAAATTAATTTAGTTACAACAATCTAAATCCAGAATTGCAATTAATTATATTGCACATTACAATATCAAGCAAAGTATTGCTGAATCAGCGAATCATTTCCAGCTGTATTTACCTGTAAAGCATAGTAATAGAAACACATCAAAAGTTAGCAATGTAAACTCACAGGCTAATAATAACAATACACAAACAGTAATGGTGAACAAACTTCACCAATCACATCAAACCTGACTAGTTAATACCACATTGTAGTACGTGTGCCGAGCAAGTACCTTTAAGACGTATGAATGTGACATACTAACTAATAATAATGATAATGGTAGCTTCTACAATGTTTCTGTTGGATCATACATGTATGTGCATGCGTGTATTTTAGACATATTGCTTACTAATGCTATCCTCAGTTATGATACTTTCATGACCTACTTAATGTAAAATAACACTGTACATGAACAATTTCCAATGTGCAAACAATATTTTTTTGTTAATGAGAACATGCACATTGTAAAACAATCATGAATAAAAGATGCACAACATCAGCTGGCAGCATTTAATATGCGCACAGCATTGATGGCAGCATCATTCAAATGCGCAACATCAGCCAGCAAGCATTAACTTAATAATGCGCACAGCGTAGATGGCAGCATTTTGTGCAACATCAGCTGGCAAGCATTTACATATATGTAATGCGCATGGCAGCATTTACATGCATGATGATCATTATTTACTATATGTACAGAATCACTGCTTGAGTAATACTACATGTATAATAACAAATTTCAATGTTACTCAAAATTTTTTCTTGTCAGAAATTTTTCAGCAGAGCCCTGATCCATAAGTACCTGTTATTTGTAATAAACATGTAGTACAAGCCACAAACAAGATCCAGAGTTGATAATGACAGCTTTCTCCCTTCCTAACCCTCTGTCTTACATAAATGATAGTCACAAAATTGAATCAATGCTAAACTCTAAAGAACAGTGAACCTCTTTCACACCCTCTCCCTGTCCATTATAGCAACAAGTAATCAATATTCACTGTTATACATTGATTAATCATACATCCTGAATGCAGTTTGATCACTTTATACTGAGCAATAATGGGTGGATATGCACCTGGTTTTCACACACACTCACATTGTACATGCAGTGAAATAAAAATCACATTGAACAACCAATGTTTTAAAGATGATGGACCTCCCATTCACCATAGCCACTTTCCATCAACAATCAATGCCTTAAGAAATATTAATAGACTTAACTGCTTGGAAATGATTAGTACCAACATGCCTCAAATACAAAGCAGGTGTAGTAGTATCACAAGGAGTGCCATACAACTCCTGGGTTCCATACCTAGCCCAGCCAACAAAAGTAGGAGTGAGTGAATATGAATATATGGTTATACCTAATAATGCTGTTAGTGTAATAATCTGTGTCAGTAGCCCCGACATAATTTCTATACATTTTTGACTTATTTATATAATCATATATGCTTGAATATCTGGTTGCACTTAATGTACTATTAAACAATTCTTCTTCAAAGTTTGGCATATTACTAACAATTGCTCTACGCAATTCATAATGCTGAGAAATGGACCCAGTAATGAGATATGAAAAGGCATAAAATAGACAGTTCCTATCACCAGGGACATCAAGAGTACTATTAGGAACTCTTTCATCAGACAATGGTGTTGTTGGACTGCCAGGTAAGATTCTAGCAGCTGTTACAAATTTAAGGCTCAAAATCTCACACCACCTTTTTTGAACTTCTTCATTAGCAAGGTAATAAACATAATCCCTTTGTCTCCTCCTTACATTATCTAATCTAAGTAGTCTTGAAGACTCATTCTCTAATAACTCTTCACATTCTTTTTGACTTATAAGATGAATTAATTTTATCAAAATTTCTTTTTTGATCAACATTAAGCATTGCCTCTCTTTGCTCTAATGTTAAACTAGGTACATTTCTATTTCAGAAGGCTCAGTCTCACATACCAATGGTGTTTGGCCTAGTTTTCTAAAATTTCAGTTTGTAGTAATAATTAGAAAGTTTACGGTAACTTACTCCATCTATGGGTGGGGCTCTAACTAGCTATATAAGCTCTGACCCTGTGCGACCACATTGGCCTTTTTTCTAACTCCAGAAGTTATACCTCGAGGTAACATCTCCACGTCCAAATGCAGTATGGCTACCGGGCTAGAACAGAGTTCACTAATAGCCTCTAATAGTGGTAGTGACAAACAGAGTACTACTGGTAATAACAAAAAGAAAGCTGACAAAGGCTCTACTGATTCGATCCTCGGTAAGCTAGAGTCAATGGAGAACAACCTGAATGCACAGATAAAGAAGATATCAGACAGAGTGGGCCAATTGAAGCAAGACTATGTTGAAACTCCCCCTCCGAAGGGATAAGCATCAGAATCTTCATCTCACTGGGCTGATGAAAGATCATGGGAACCGGCAGAGGATCTCCAATGGCCTGTCTCAGACAGCGAGGACGGGCCATGGGAGTCAAATGTCAGAATACGAGTATCATCACCCTTTCAGAAGAGCTCACTCACAGTGGCTTCTGCCTTCAAGAAGCCCCTTTTTACGGAGGAACGTAGACGTCTCAGGAAAAATTTCCCTTGCCCGGGCATCCTGGAGACTGATGCCCCAGACACCCAATTTTTAAGACTTTTGCATCCAGAGAGATGTAAAGTCAGGGGATGCAGACCTAGCGCGAGTACAGGTGCAAATGCATGACCCTATTAGTCCATTGGTTAGGCTGCTTGGCGCCTTTGATCAAGGGGATCCCAACTTAACTATAGACAAGATATGAGACCTACTACTGGAAGCTAATCGTCTTTTGGGAAATGCATCAGCAGGGAGGTCCCAACTGCGACGCAAAAAGCTACTAAAGTCCATAAATCCAGGTATTTTGGACCTGGCCGATGAAGATATCTTTGAAAATGCTGCCCCCTATCTCTTCAGGAACGACTTTGAGAGGAAGATGAAAGACAGAGCGGAATTAGTAAAGTTGCTGACAGCAACCTCTAGCCCGAGGCCACAGCGCCATCCAGATAAACAGTTCTTCCCAAGGAGCCGCAACAATCTACCCCCATAAGGTAGTGGCCAAGCCAACAGATGACGGCAATGGCCAAGGAAAGAACAGAAACCTATTCCACGAAGTTAACTCAATTTATGAGACAGAGACTCTTGCATTGAAATGTACTATTGCATAATTTGCATTATAAAAT
>NW_003546339.1:4231-5722 GCF_000090795.2 Amphimedon queenslandica | reverse complement strand
CACCCCGAGTGCCGTTATCAGCCATACAGCACTCTTTACTGAGCTATAATTAATTTATGGGATATAGTGGGCGCATCAAAGGCGTCCGCCAAATACACTCCTAGAGAAGTTTTCTCGAGTCTTCAAGGTTGAAACAAAGCCAGCACAAACATTTAAAAGCTCGCAAGGCAATTTTCTTTGCCACATAACATGGACTTGGCTGCCCGACGATCAATACAAGAACATCTCTGGGCACTGAAGGATAGCAAAATGCTGACAACGGTCGTAAAAGAGTGTTGTGAGTCTGTTCCGCAATAGGTAAGGCAGTTTCATTTCTTTGGTCACAAAGAACTTTTCACCCAGTACTGCTAGCCATTGTGAAGCCAACCAACCGACACTAAGTTCCGGTGCTGTATGCAATATAACAGTACAGGCGGTGCCTTTGATGCGCCCATGTAGTATACTATAAATATTATTAATAGTAATTACTGTTAACCTTTGTTCAAAGGAGATCTATTCCCTTTATGGAAAGGGAAAGAAACTATTGTAGTTATACAATTAGTGTCACTAGAATTCAGTCCTAGTGTTGCGGACAGAGAGCCATGGAGTTTTTGTTGTCTGCTGTGGTGCATGTGTTTCCACCATTCAGCCTCCTACTGTGCTTCTGGGGCCTTTACCAAGGTAGTACTACCCTGCTCAGAGAGTTAGGAATGAGGCTAATGGCATGGGTAACAATGATGTCTGCCCTTGTAACCTAATAGTCTATGGCTTAGACATAATGAGCTTCATTGGCAAGAGCTCTCTTATATCAATGCCCACACCCTGACCTGCACTAATCCAGTGTATCCATGGCTTAGCTGGTCAAGCTGAACCAATACCGTGCCTACGTTTATTATATAGGCGGTAGCCTATAAGTAGGATTGAGGTTGGTTTTTCAAGATGGCGGCCGCTTTTATGATTTTCAAACACTTATAACTCTTTTATCTTACGTTGTACAGCCTTATAAATGGCTTAGATGAGCTCTCCTTCACTGAGCGATTCTCCTGGTACCTTTAAAGTGGACTGTAATGTAGCGGGAGCAATTCTGGAGAATAGGCCCAAATTCAAATTTCTGCAAAATTCTTCAGACTTTTTCTTCTTTCATCTTCTTCTATGCACCCGTTAATCTTTTAAGCCAGAGAAGCGCTCGAGTTGGCTTTTACATCATTCCTCTGGGCTTGGGTCAAGGACCACAAAGGTAGTTTCAAAAAGAAGCGAGGAGAGAGAAGAAATGGCAGGCAAAATCCAGCTGCAGACACTGCGTGGGTTTGTGGTTTGACGCCATTTTAATTTATGCGCACGTGATCAGCATGAATATAATTAACCTAACCACAGAATCATAACAGAATGTAATTTATTAATTTAAGAAAAAGAATGGAAACAAGTAAATAAAAAACATTAAAAATGGAAAAGTAGTAGGATTAAATTGGAAAAAAGTAAAGAAACATGAGGATACTTGCAAACTGGTGTGGT
>NW_003546339.1:0-4221 GCF_000090795.2 Amphimedon queenslandica | reverse complement strand
ACTTTATCTTTATGCAGTGGTGTCGGATTTTTTACCACACCAGTTTGCAAGTATCCTCATGTTTCTTTACTTTTTTCCAATTTAATCCTACTACTTTTCCATTTTTAATGTTTTTTATTTACTTGTCTAAATGTATACTCGACTGCCTATGATTTTTAAATTCATACTCTACCTATCTACGAAGTCTGATAACCCAGTTGTGGAAGCAAGAATCTGGTCCTAACTAAAAGCCACAACCAGAGTCCCAACCTACATGTCTGGGATGCACCCAAATCAATTGCTTCCACAGACCATGGGAAACCAGAGTTTTTGCTTCGCCTTGCCTTATGATTGAGGCAATGGACCAGCAGCCTTTACCATGCGAGAGTGATACAGAATTTTTTGTCTCATCAAACCTAACTAAGAACACACCTCGTTCTAGAGGATCTCAATGGCAGCAGAAATTTATTGCTTGCACTTATTTAATTGCAAAGGCTCAGCCACTCCCCTTCAAGGCTTGAAGCTGAAGGCGGAGTTTCAAGGGTGGAGCCAATTAGATAATCT
Source organism: Amphimedon queenslandica (assembly GCF_000090795.2). Lineage (NCBI taxonomy): Eukaryota > Metazoa > Porifera > Demospongiae > Haplosclerida > Niphatidae > Amphimedon > Amphimedon queenslandica. The sequence goes on along the minus strand of NW_003546339.1, from coordinate 3,678 downwards.
ATGCCATAAATTAGCAAATTGTGATTATTAGCTCTAATAGCTAGCCGAACTGCCATCTTTATGACCTGCAGGCCAGGCTATGGTGTCAGGAACTCTGCTTGAACAGAGGATAAAATTCTTCCCCTAGCAAGATGACCTACATTAGATGGCTGCAGACCGTATTATGTTACCACGAAGACAGAGGACCTCGAAGTTACTCCATGCACGAGTAAGGAGGGGGTCAACTGATTGACTGAACTGATGCAAGGGGAAGCAATCAGATCCAGAACTTGCTACAGGATATCATCTTGCCAGTCCACATAATAGTTGATGGCATGATGCATACACATCGGTTACTGACCCATACATACCCCCAGTGATAGGTCCTTTCTTCAGTGGTCAACACTGTTTGATCAGCGGTTCACATAAGAGATTGTGCTCTCCCTTAACAGGATACAAGATACTTGTTACCAAATCTAGGATGGGTATAATGTCAAAGACTAGAATGTGGGTGTGGTACTTCACTATACTAGTCACTAGTCAGCACCAGGCAAACATCCCGAACCAGAGCTTATCATTCCTGACAATTATCCCGAGGGGTAGTAAAGGTCACAGGCATTGGCACACTCAGCTTGCTTAGCTGGCTTTCGAAATGAAGGTTGAGTGGTACAGAAATACTCATTATTGAGGGTACTGTATATGGCAAAGCAATCTAGACCAAATAGAAGAAGGACATGATAAGTCCTTCTCCAAGGCTCACTCTGTGAATGAGTGGCTATGTACTGGCAGTACCCCTTACATTGCAGGAACAATCATGTAATTGTTTTAATATCAGTCATCGATCCGCATCAACCAGTATCCTACCCACCATGGCTATAGGGTACTGGTTGGGTCAAAGCCCAAGTGTATTGTAGTTTAAAGAACTTCAGTAGGAGATATCTTAAGGATAACAGACTCAAACACAGAATTCACCTGCCAATAACTTCGATATAGGCCTGTACAAGATGCAGCCTTTATCAAACCAGCCCTCAAGACTACAAACAACACCATTGATATGTGAGACTGAGCCTTCTGAAATATAATTACAGAATGGGTAAGGCCGCAAAGCGGCTGAATGCTATTCTGGATTATATGAAGAAGGTGAAGTGGAGCATATCAATGGTCTCCCGCCCATCCCACCAAAAATTAGAGTGTCGAGACATTGATATGCGGGACTTCTCGTAGTGCTTGAGTGGTTTGACGGTAGTGAAGTTGATAGTAGGGTTGTTATCAAAAGGCCAATCTGGTCGCACAGGATCAGGGCTTATATAGCTAGTTAGAGCCCCACCCATAGGTGGAATAAGTTACTGTAAACTTTCTAATTATTACTACAAACTAACTGAAATTTTAGAAAACTAGGCCAAACACCATTGATATGCTTGACTTCACCTTCTTCATATAATCCAGAAGAGCATTCAGCCGCTTCGCGGCCTTAGCCGTTCTGTAAGTATATGCATCTCAGCAATATCAGCTACTGCTTCCATTATTTCACCCAATAATTGTTATCAAGAAGTTCTTCAGTGAAACCGGCTTTATTTTTTGCATCGACTATTTTCTTCCAATTACGTTCAGCTTCTAATAATTTCTGCAGTTTCTTGAAATGATTTTCAATGCCGCGTATAGATGCTTCTCTGTGATGCCTAAAAGCTTCTATTGTTTCTCCTTCCATTATGAGTGTGCTCTCATCTCTAAAAGACACGAATAAAAATATTAGCGAGTAATAAAAATCGTCTCTTTCCACTTCCTGCATAAGTTTAAATTTCCTATGCTTTGTAAGGACTGACTTTGATCGAAGTTTGTATTCTCTTTCTCAATTTTCTCCTATTTTTATCAAATTTGTAATTAGCAACAAATTCGTTAAGAGATACATCTTCCATGTTATTTGGTCTTGTTGGATAAAATTATTCAACTATGCTACCATTAAAAATTTCTTTTCAAGATTGATCTATTCTAGTTAAATGTGAATAGGTTTTGATTTTTCTGCTTCTCTTATGACGCAAATACACATTAACGTACTGTACGGTTACCGATTTCATGTATCATCTTTCTCCGAGAAGATCGCTAGCTTGATATAGTCCTACTTCTTTAGTTCAAATTAATTTTTGGCCGATTTTCCAAAGCTTGTTGTATATGTTTCACAGCTGCTGACTTCATCCCATAATTTCTGTGCATAACTCTTTTCTGCTTTAGTGACATATCCAGTTACATACTCTGTTAAGGAAAGAGTCCTCTATGCTATTTTATTGCAAGTCTATATTTGCACGCCACAATTTCAGCAGTAAAGGATTATAGTTGTTGACTCAAACTTTTTTTCATTTTGTTTGAGATACTAATTTTATTGCATGATTTCAAGCTATTTATAACATCATTGACGCAAATACTATCTCGTACTGGTCTAGGAAAATCAAATCGGCAACTAGATTCATAGGTCTTGCCGACTTTAATGTTTCACTTGCAATGTTTGCTGCACTTGTGCATTTGGTATTTTGTCGCCAAAAAATTTAAATCAGGCGACGTATTACTATCTGGTATATGACAGGCAATTTCATCTTGTATGAAAGACCAGACTTCTTTCTTCTGGACGATCGATACCAACAACAGGAGCATTTTCAATCCATTGGAGGATGTAATAATGAGGCGCTTTACGCATTTGATATTCTTATTAAAAATAATATTGCTCTACTTTGCCAAGAACACCTCTCTGGAGAATGACTGTGTTAAAGATATTCTCAAATTTGTATGAAAATTGTCGCAATTCTGAAACAGGGTCTTCAGTACATAATCTAGAAATACTATATGATTGTAGAGCTTTAATTACTTTTTTTAAATATTGCGCTATATCAGCTGAATCGTATTTAGCAAAACTTTATGTTAGGAAAAGTGTTGGTGAGCCATACTCAGTAATAATTGCTTTGACTTCACCTTTCACACGGAACCAATATTGATTTGTGCCCCGTATTGGAGCCAACATGGTACTTTAATTGCCCTCAAATTTTTCATCTGACACATTTATTTTTTCTAATATTTCAGCAATAGTTTGACCAACGTTGCCCCTTGATGTTTTTAATGAATTATATCCCAGTTTTTAAGGCTGTGTTAATTTTTAATCCGTAATTGTGCAGACAATATGAATGACTTCTACGAAATCAGGAATCTTTGTTGAAAAATCTGGACTTTATGTATTCACTAAATGATAAAGTCTGTGCTGGATAGCTTTGTCTGGGATGATGCTCTCCACATTGTCCAGTTGGTAATAAAATAGCAAAGCATAACAAATGAAGATGCTCTTGCCTATTGTCAATAGGCGCTTCTTTTACATTCATAAATTTATATTGACTTATATCAGAACCTGTTGCAATTTTATTTTCTAATCGTATATGCCCAAAGGCCTCCTAAGTCTTGATCATTTGCTTTGTCAAGCATTTTACAAGTAGTATTGCTCACTACTTGTATAACAAGTTTAGACAATTCGTCAATTGAATCATTATTTACGTTTCTATAAAGCCAATTTATTTCTTTTAATTTTCTTAGTGCTGCTGTCATTTCATTTAACATCAACTAAACTACACCAGACATTATTTGATTTAGTAGGCAGTCCATTAATAATAATATAAAGTTCTGGATTAGGCAAATGATTAGAATTTATACCTTTTTTTTCTA
>NW_003546338.1:257298-262405 GCF_000090795.2 Amphimedon queenslandica | reverse complement strand
AAATGCATCAGTTCCTTCAAGTCCACTATGCAGCAACAATGGAGCACTCTCCTGTGGTCTCTGTGAGTGCAATAGTGGCTGGAGTGGGCCCTCATGTAACTGCTCTACATCAGCAGTGTGTCCAATAGGTCCTAATAATCAAGAGTGCAGTGGTGAGAGAAGGGGTCAGTGTGTATGTGGTCAGTGTGTATGTAAGCAACCAACCAATAGAGTACCAGGAGTAGTTACACCACGTATTGAAGGAGATGCTTGTGAATGCAGTAACTATGAATGTGATGATGACTCTGGTTTTGTATGCAGTGGGCATGGTACGTGTACTTGCTCTAATGGTACATATGCTTGTCAGTGCGATATATCACCTGTTTCAGGTTTCTATTACAGTGGGGACTATTGTCAATGCTCATATGATGATTGTATTGATATAGATCTAGATTCAAGTACATCAGTCTTGTGTAATGGCAGAGGAGACTGTGATCCATGTCAAGGTAGCTGTGAATGTGATGCTGATTTTATTGGTGAATATTGTAGCCTATACACTGGCAACCAGCTATCATGTACTGCTAATGAAGAATGCGTCAAATGCTTTGCAAAAGCACCTAAAAATGGTAACACTTCTTGCTCGGGTTTACCATCTGATTTATGTCAAGGATATTTCACACTATCAGCCTCTCAATACACTATACCTGATACTATTGATGGGTCAGCTAGTGATTGTTCCATTAGTACAGTAGAATGCAAGTATACATACTATGTAGCTCTCTCTGCTGTCAATTCCAGTATGATAATATATCAAGTGGAGCCTGAAGAATGCCTTCCAATACCTATATGGGCCATTGCTGTCATAATAGTCATAAGTATTTTACTTGTTGGTGCATTGATTCTGATTGTGATTAAATTGATCTTTGTGTACAAAGATCATCGTGAGTACAAGAACTTCCTCTCTGAGATTAATCGATCCAAAGGCTCAGCACAAGAGAACCCTACCTACTTAAAACCCATAATTGAAACTGTAAACCCAGCTTATGGTGTAGCTAAATCTACTTAGATATTAACATTATTGTTATTACACTGCTTTTAGATTGTTGTGACATGTTACATACAAGCATATTTTTATGATTAATGAAAATATTTCATAGCTGAATTAGTCTATGTTCGTGTATAGCTGTCAATCACACTTGGCAATTCATTATTCAGCATAAGACTCTGGTAAAGTACAGACAACCCCTTCAACATATTCAATCTCAATATCTGAGAATGCATACATTGTAAATAACAATTTATTGTCAGTGTCTACATGTTCATTTTTAGCTTAAATTAAAAGAGTGTCTGATCTTGAATGACTGTTTGTTTTTTTGCATGACTGATCTTGCTGTTTTGTCTTTGTGCCTAGTGTATAGCATATTATGCTTGGTGTGTCATGTCAATCCTATCAGATATCATAGTTTAAAGTGTGGCAGAAAGGTTTCTTCCATTTTCAAATGCCATTTCCAGCAAAATATGTGCAAAGAGCATTTATTTCCTTGACACCATCACATGTATAAGATGAGTGCTGTTAGATAGTTATAATATATTGTCAAAGATGATTATAATAGGATATGTATGTATTGGCTCTAGATGAAGGAGGATTGTGATGAGAATAAATGTATCACCTAATTATTTATGAGTTAGTGTTATTTTAAGAAGGTCCATCTGCTTCAATAAGCTTACATAGACTGTGTTTTTGGTATCTACCTACATGCATTAAGAGTTACAAATACAATGGGGACAACTTACTGTTCCTAATGCATGAGTTAGTATGAAAAAATATCACACCATATAAAGAGTAGTACTATAGATCAGATAGCGATGTGAATACTCTACCAACACTAGAGCAAGACAAACTGTTATTGCAGAATAAACCATTTTTGCCAACATGTTGCTGTTCACTTCCAACAATATTTTAAAGCATAAGTTACATTTTATTGTAAGAATATCTTTCTCAACTATGCTTTTAAATATATCAAGGCTCCAAAAGTTATAGCAGTCATTTTAACTGGGTTGAATGACTTGTTTAACTTTCATTGCGCTATCAAAACATAATGTGTGTATATGCATAGTGTGATAAGAAGTAAAGCTTACATTGGCATTATTTTAAACAAGATGACAGAGTCAGCTCTTCTCCTTGGATCATGTCTTCTTCTCTTGGTAGTACAGTCTCTTTCATTGTGTGTCTTTGAGGATGGGACAAACTCCACTTGCTCTAGTTCATCTTTACTGCTTGTATCTAGGAGCCAAATAAAGAATAACAATGGATACTCACTGATAGTTGACAAACTACCAAATATTACTACAAATTGCACAAGTACTAACAGCAAAAAAGAATTTTATGCAGCTATAGGAGGGGCAGGACTGAAAAAAGAGTTCCTTGATAAAGACAATACAACAGTAAAGGTATGATATCTGCTAGTGTCAAACTCATAATTAGAACTGACAACTATAGCAGAAATAATAATTGTCTAGTGTGATTCTAATTAGCAATGTTTTTTTAGATAACTATCCCTGGGGATGTTGGCAGTGGTAAACACATCATTTCCATATCATATTTGATTAATGATCCAAACTGCTGCAAGGTAGAAGCTGTGCTGAATCATGAAATAACAGTGAAAGTCATTGGTTAGCTATGCATGTTCACAAATAGATCTACATACATTAATAGCCAAAATTAAATATAATATTAAATACATATATCATTTCAGATGATCCTTATGCTCTTTATCAGAACACTGATCCTCACACTATACAGTGTGTGTTCCATTCAGACTTCTCTGACATGTGGACAGAGTTTATGCTAAATGATGCTGTGCTTGGATACTGTGGGCACTTTACAAGTTCAGTGGAGCACAAAAATGGCATATCTATTTATTATGATACAACTGAGGGAGTCTGCACTTTAAAAATTGATAAGTTAACAGATGATAATAAAGGGGATTACTCATGCTCAGTGATGGTTCCATACCCTGATGATAATGGATTCTTAAAATTAAATTCAACATCTATAAACCTTACACCCATACCCTTTAATCATCCAAAGAAAAATAATGATAAAAATAATTATACTTGGAACTACTATTCCTATCATTTTTGTCTTAATAGTCTTAGTAGTTATCATAGTAGTCACTGCGATTTGCTGTTGGAAGAAACCATAGAGAAATGATGAAAATAATCCTATGTTAGGATGATTGAACATTAGAAGACGAAAAAGAACAAAATGAATAAAACTAATGCTCAAATATAGTATCTATTAAAGTTTTTTTTATTTCTAATTAATGTATAATCAAAATTTAGTAAAAAAATACAATATTATGCCAAAATTACCAAAATATACACTGTAATACTGATAATTGCACATGTGTTGTGACACATATTAAGCCTGCTGTTAATAATAATGGCTGTTCTAAACTCACATAACCAGCTTCCTCAAACCAATTTTAAGGCATAATAGATCTAAAAATTTATAATTAGTTGCTAACCTCAACAGGAAGTGAACTATTAAACATACTCATTCCAGTAGTTAGCAATCTGTAGTAAAAAGATGTACTCCAGATTCCATTGGGCTTTTTTTATTCTTTCTCTCTTACTTCAAATAATAAATGGTAAATTAAAATATTACAGATAAACCACTTACTGTTATCATCATAGGAGATCCAGACTCAAAATATGTCAAAATATAAAAATTGGTTGCAGCAACCTTTCAACCTTGCTGTAGCACTAGCTAATTTTTGTATTAAGCACATCATTGCAGTTTTCGGGGCTTTTGATGCAAAACCTTGGAGTTTTCAGCTAAAAACTTTCAGCCCCACCCCCTCATTAAGAATGCATATATGATGTTTAGCTGATTATCACCTAAAATAAATACAACCACATATTCATTAACAACTGAATCTAGCTCACTAGTATCTGCAACTTCAGCATCAGTATCTACACTAACAAATTTTATTGTTGTAAGAGATCCACACGCGCCCACGGGCTTACGCCAACTACAAGAATCTTTAAGGTCATAAAACCAGCTGTCCCTCACCAAAAATGGTTGGGCACTTTTATATCATTTTAAAATCATGTGACACAAACAAGTTAGAACCAGTTAGTGTCATATGACACACACATGACAAACATGACATAGAGAGTTCCTAGTTAGATGACAACCTGGGCAAGCCCAAACTGTCATCCCTCACATAAACCATAGTTGCACAAATTAGTCTAAGGTCAAACTACAATACACAATATATACACCACTAATAATTAATAATGCACATACAACTAATAATTCAAATAATAATGATACACATATAGATCTACAACCAATTATAGAATAATACCACATATGTACACAACCAATAATTAGTAACACATACCTAATAGAATAATAAAGAATAATTAACCTTTGATAGTTTCAATCCATCATATCTGCTTTACCAGAATCCACATTACCACCATCAACTAAATTTAGATCTAGTAAAAAAATAGTGATTAATAAAGATTTTTTTAGAATCACATTAAATTTTGTAGCTACAAGTGAACTATCTCCAGCAGGTCTTGTTGGTATCATAGTATGCATTGGAGGAACAATCTTTCTAACATTATTAGTACTGCTAATAGTTGGGGCTGTCGTTTTAATTGGTAAAAGGTGTGGATATGGTAAGTTTCAGTTTAAGTCTTAGTGAAGACTCTGCAAACTTACAAGAGGTTCTTTAAGAGGCTTATTCTAATGTCGTATCAACAGCTCAACTAACCTTTGTCCTTCCAAATTATATTTCTGATAAGATTGAAGCTAACTGCCCTCCAAACTCAACCTACTTTCCAGAAAAACACAAGTGTTCCAGCATTGCAGAGGCGTATTTAGGGGGGGGGCTGAGGGGGCTTGAGCACCCCCCTCAGGGCTGGGCTCAGGAAAAATTACTTAAGTCCTGGACTCTTGCATCACTACCAAGCCTCTTAACAAAGTTATCTAGCCCCCTGATCATGATTTCAGCAGTTTCCAGTGCTTTAAGGAGCAATCAGAAGTACCAGTAACATAGCAGCAAGTGATCTTGGCCCCACCCGTAATTATCGAAAATGCAGGAAAAGGCCG
>NW_003546338.1:248242-250665 GCF_000090795.2 Amphimedon queenslandica | reverse complement strand
ACTTCTACTAAATGAAAGCTTGAATTTGTTTTTAGTTCTCAAAAAGTTACATAAAATATAAACGTGGTATATTTCATCAAAAATGGCTCTTAAAATTTTTTCTAATTTGTTGCATTTTCTCATAGTTCGTAAAAAGTTTGAGCTGATTCCAATCAAAATTGAACTTTTTCCATATTTAAATAAAACTTAGATAAATAGCACATAAACACCTAGTACTGATTTAAAAATGAAGTGTGCAAATATTGTGGCTCAAAATACATGATGCTTTCACTGCAATAAGCATTGTTATTTTACACCCACCCTGTTGATACCACCAGATGCTTGATAGTTGTTTTTGTAAATTACTCTTCCTTATGTCCTTCTAATGTGTTATCAATTTTGCATTGTTGTCATAAAAACTGAACTTTCATAATAAAAACTGTTGATAAAATGAAACTGTGGCTACTTATAAATATTTATATCGATTGTAATTTTATTTCTAGGTGGATTATCAACTGAAGTAGCTATTGGCATAGGAATTGGCATTGGAGTACTTCCTATGTTATTTATATTCCTAGTCATTGTACCGGTAATTTGTAAAAGGAATGTTAAAAAAGGTATACAGGAATTATTGCTGTTGACTAAAAATTAAGTTCCTGTTTTTATTACTAGACAATGCTGCCACTACTAATATTACTACTACTACTACTACTAACAATCCAGTGATATATGATATACCAACAGATACAGTACAGTTTTCCAATGTATCAGTTAGTATGGAAGAGAATGCTGCATATGGATCAGCTAATGTTAGAGGAGTAGTATATACATGAGATTATGTTATACATGAGATAATGTTTGAGTAATAGTTAGCAAAACAAACTGATACTGCTGCTATATATATAAATGTGCAATAAATTGAGAAATGTATTTGTTTTTCTAGTCGCATTTATTAGCTACTTATAGTTATAATTACTTTAAAATAATTTGAAAATACATTTACTTCTATATATTATAATTGAAACTATTGGAAGGTAGAGGTCTAGAAGTCGAGTTGAATTACTTTCTATTGGTTAGTTATGCATTAAATGCATTCTTTAAAATTATGGGGCTTCACTTAGTTACATTAAGCTTTATCATGATAGCACTGACCCTCACTCTAAGCACTATGCCATGACACAATAAACATGCAGAGAATTGAGTGAAAGGTAAACATGTTAAACATGGGTAAATACTAGTAAACATGGTAACAGCTAGGCATTGATAATATGCTACATGAAAGTAGTATATTATTAGTACTTAGTAAGAACAGATATAAAGAAAGTAAACATAAAAGTGTATTGAGAATAACTTTGTGCTTGAGGAGATACAGTAAATAAGTAGATCTACTTGTATTTATTATAAAACAGTAACATTGAAGTGTTTGTGTTAATTATGAAACAGTAAGCACAAAAGTGAATAGAGTAAAACTAGTCTTGTATCAGGAAAAATAAAGTTACAGTGCCATCTGTCCAATAAAGATGTTGTGCTTTATATTTTTTGTCTTGTTTCTTCTCATTAGACCTGCTTTATCTCAAGCCACTGATTGTACTAAGCTTCCCACATGCTCTGATTGTATTACTGTCCTGCAGTGTGGCTGGTGTTCCACTCCAACTCAAGCTGGCTGCCAGATTGTATCTAGCTCTAAGTGCTCTCCTGCTGACTTTTTTGTCCCCAAAAGTGAAGTATTGGAATACAGCGAGTTCCCCATTGATGAAACAAATCAGATTTCACTGGAGAATATTAATATTCAACTAAGAGTGAATGAGCCCCTCTCTTTCAATGTCTCTATTAAAGCTGCACAGGATTTCCCTCTGGATGTGTATGTATTGATGGACCTATCAGCTAGCTTTAGAACAGATCTCACAACTGTTCAGGCATTGGCTCCACAACTCCCTCTTACTCTTCGAAATGTTTCCTCAGACTTTTTAATTGGTTTTGGTACATATGTTGATAAGCCAACCTTACCATTTACATCTAATTCACAGCTCAATGGGTATGAGTGCTCTCTTCCAGACTGTGACACACCTTTTGCTTATCATCACATTGTAGCTCTCACCAATTCCTCTGATCTCTTTAGTTCCTCAGTTCACGATGCCATAGTATCCACTAACATTGATAATCCAGAAGGAACATTAGAAGCAATGCTGCAAGCAGTTGTGTGTGATGATATCATTGGCTGGAGAGATAACTCAAGAAAGATTCTTCTAGTAATGACTGATGATACAATGCATACAGCAGGTGATGGAGCACTAGCTGGCATTACAAAACCAAGTGATGGTCTATGTCACACAGAGTATGACCCTATACTCAATAGAACAGTGTACACAGCAGCTTTGTCTCAAGATTATCCTTCCATCGGGTTAGTTAAAGAAGCATTAGTGGCTATGAATATTGTACCAATA
>NW_003546338.1:244434-248232 GCF_000090795.2 Amphimedon queenslandica | reverse complement strand
ATTTGCTGTAGCTGATAGTAGTTTCTTGGCTTATTATAGAAACATTAGTGGCCTACTTGATGGTTTTAGTTTAAGTCTTAGTGAAGACTCTGCAAACTTACGAGAGGTTCTTCAAGAAGCTTATTCTAATGTCGTATCAACAGCTCAACTAACCTTCGTCCTTCCAGATTATATTTCTGTTAAGATTAAAGCTAATTGCCCTCCAAACTCAACCTACTTACCAGAAAAACACAAGTGTTCCAGCATTGGATCAGGTACAGCTGACTTCTCAATTTCTTTTACTTTGAACTCTTGCCCAGAAAAATTCCAAAATGGAAAAACAGAAACAATTACTGTCAACGTTCCTGGATTTGATTCTTTTGACGTTGAAATAGGTGGCCATTGTGCCTGTGAATGTGAAAATGCAGCAGTTCCTTCAAGCCCACTATGCAGCAACAATGGAGCACTCTCCTGTGGTCTCTGTGAGTGCAATAGTGGCTGGAGTGGGCCCTCCTGTAACTGCTCTACATCAGCAGTGTGTCCATTAGGTCCTAATAATCAAGAGTGCAGTGGTGAGAGTAGGGGTCAGTGTGTATGTGGTCAGTGTGTGTGTAAGCAACCAACCAATAGAGTACCAGGAGTAGTTACACCACGTATTGAAGGAGATGCTTGTGAATGCAGTAACTATGAATGTGATGATGACTCTGGTTTTGTATGCAGTGGGCATGGTACGTGTACTTGTTCTAATGGTACATATGCTTGTCAGTGCGATATATCACCTGTTTCAGGTTTCTATTACAGTGGGGACTATTGTCAATGCTCGTATGATAATTGTATTGATATAGATCTAGATTCAAGTACATCAGTCTTGTGTAATGGCAGAGGAGACTGTGATCCATGTCAAGGTAGCTGTGAATGTGATGCTGATTTTATTGGTCAATATTGTAGCCTATACACTGGTAACCAGCTATCATGTACTGCTAATGAAGAATGCGTCAAATGCTTTGCAAAAGCATCTAAAAATGATAACACTTCATGCTCGGATTTATCATGTTTAGGATATTTCACACTATCAGCCTCTCAGTACACCATACCTGATACTATTGATGGGTCAGCTAGTGATTGTTCCATTAGTACAGTAGAATGCAAGTATACATACTATGTAGCTCTCTCTGCTGTCAATTCCAGCATGATAATATATCAAGTGGAGCCTGAAGAATGCCTTCCAATACCTATATGGGCCATTGCTATTATAATAGTCATAAGTATTTTACTTACTGGTGCATTGATTGTGATTGTGATTAAATTGATCTTTGTGTACAAAGATCATCGTGAGTACAAGAACTTCCTCTCTGAGATTAGTCGATCCAAAGGCTCAGCACAAGAGAACCCTACCTACTTAAAACCCATAATTGAAACTGTAAACCCAGCTTATGGTGTAGCTAGACCTACTTAGATATTAACATCATTGTTATTACACTGCTTTAGATTGTTGTGGCATGTTACATACAAACACATTTTTATGCATAATAAAAGTATTTCATAATTGAAATAGTCAATGTTCCAATCACACTTAACAATTCATTATTCAGTATGAGGCTCTGGTACAGTAAAGACAATGGGAACCATTCAATCTCAATATCTGAGAATGCATGAATTCAAAATAACAATTCATTGTCAGTGTTTATACATGTCCAGAGATTGTCTGATTTTGCCTGACAAACACATTTGCTGTTTTGTCTTTGTGCCTATAGTGTATAGCGTATTATGCTTGGTATGTCATGTCAATCCCATCAGACACCATAGTTTAAAGTGTGGCAGAAAGATTTCTTCCATTTTCAATGTAATTTCCAACAAAATAAGTACAAAGAGCATTTATTTACTTGACACCATAAGGCAAGTGGTGTACATATTAGATAGTTACAGTAGATCACTATTGTCAAAGATATTTATAATAGATTGACTCCAGATGAAAAAGGATTGTGATGAGAATAAGTGTATCACCTGATTATTTACGAGTTAGTGTTATTTTACGAAGGTTCATCTGTTTCAATAAGCTTATATATGTATTTTTGGTACCTACCTACATGTATTAAGAGTTACAAGTACAATGGGGACAACTTACAGTTTCCTAATGCATGAGTTAGTATTAAACTAGTCCTCACCTACGCAAAGCTGGGTGAGGCCAAAAGTATTACAGCATATAAAGAGTAGTACTATAGATCAGATAGTCATGTGAATACTCTACTAACACTAGAGCAAGACAAACTGAGTGTTATTGCAGAATAAAAAAAATTGCAACAAGTTTCTTTTTACTTCCAGCAATATTTTAAAGCATAAGGTTCATTTAATAGTAAAAATATCTTTCTCAACTATGCTTCTAAATACATCTAAGACTCCAAAAGTCATGGCAGTCATTTTGAACTGGGTTGAATGACTTGTTTCACTTTCATTGTGCTATCAAAACTGTATATGCATATAGTGTGATAAGAAATAAAGCTTACACTGGCATTACTTAGACAAGATGACAGAGTCAGCTCTTCTCCTTGGATCATGTCTTCTTCTCTTGGTAGTACAATCTCTCTCATTGTGTGTCTTGGAGGATGGGAAAAACTCCACTTGCTCTAGTTCATCTTTACTGCTTGTATCTAGGAGCCAAATAAAGGATAACAATGGATACTCACTGATAGTTGACAAGCTACCAAATATTACTACAAATTGCACAGATACTAACAGCGAAAAGAAGCTTTATGCATTTATGAAAGGGACAGGACTGGAGACTGAGTTCCTTGATAAAGACAACACAACAGTAAAGGTATGCTAGTATCAAACTCATTAAACTCATTAGAACTGATATCCAATAATAGCTAAAATAAATAATGATAAGTGACATGACTTTTTTAGATAACTATTCTTGGGGATGTTGGGAGTGGTCAACACATAATTTCCATATCACGTTTGATTAATGATTCAAACTGCTGCAAGGTAGAAGCTGTGCTGAATCATGAAATAACAGTGAAAGTCATTGGTTAGCTACGCATGTTCACAAACACATGTACATGCATTAGCCCAATTATACAAATTATAGAAAAAGTTTACTTATCACTGAAATTAAGAGTGAATTAAGCTATAGCCATATACAAGTACATGTATAGCTGGAAATATTTGTGTGACTTTTACTTCATAATTTTTTGTGAACTTAGCAAAATGGAATTTAAGGTAATGAGATGTAAGCAAGCATTTGTTAACTAAAAATCTATTACTGCTTTGCAAAGTTAAATTGTATATAATTATAATTAAATGACAGACCACAAATTATTTAATAATAATCACTGTGTGCAAAATATCATTTTAGATGATCCTTATGCTCGTCACCAGAACACTGACCCTCAGACTATACAGTGTACTGTATTGCATCCGGACTTTTCCGACATGTGGACAGAGTTTATGCTAAATGATGCTGTGCTTGGATACTGTGGACACTTTACAAGTCCAGTTGAGCACAAAAATGGAATATCTATATATAGGTTAGATACTGGTTACGAGGTTTCTAAGCGTTGATAGAATCCCGAGGAAGTGTATAGTAACCGAGCGCGCAGCGCGAGGTTACTATGACTTCCGAGGGATTCTAGCAACGCTTAGAAACCGAGTAACCAGTATCTAAGGTATTTAGAATTATACATCTTGGCTAGCAACCAGCCTGGCTATGTTGGTGAACCACTCGGCCAATCAAAAAAGATTCTGGTACCGTTGTTTACCAGACTAACCTTGGCAACTAGTAGCCTATAAAAGAAGAAGGGTTGTTAGGATCCTTAGTTT
>NW_003546338.1:242720-244205 GCF_000090795.2 Amphimedon queenslandica | reverse complement strand
TATAGTAAAGAAAGATGTACTCCAGATTTCATTGGGCTTTCTTCTTTATCCTTTCTCTCTTACTTCAAATAATAAATGGTAAATTAAAGTACTATAAATAAACCACTTACTGTTATCATTATAGGAGATCCAGACTCTTCATCATTGATATCCATACAAGCAACATCTAAAATAAATACAACCACATATTCATTAACAACTGAATCCAGCTCACTAGTATCTTTAACTTCAGCATCAGCATCTACACTAACAAATTTTATTGTTTTACCAGAATCCACATTGCCACCGTCAACTAAATTTAGATCTAGTAAGAAAAATAAAAATAAAAAATTTATTGGAATTACATTAAATTTTGTAGCTACAAGTGAACTATCTCCAGCAGGCCTTGCTGGTATTGTAGTATGCGGCATTGAAGTCTAACATTATTAGTACTGCTAATAGTTGGAGCTGTTGTTTTAATCGGTAAAAGGTGTGGATACAGTAAGACACTCACATTCACACTGTTTCATTCTAGCTAGAGCTACTATTCAATTTATTTTAATCAGATTACTTAAATAATAGCTATCATGAGGTAAATATTTATTAATTTTTATTATCCTAGGAATAAATGATGATGTAGTTGCAGTCTTGACTGATACTTCAAGGGAATCAATAAATCCATTAATCAACCAAGTGTGAGAGACAATTCAACTTATGAGTTAGTGTCAATTAGAAGGGTTTATGGGTCAGTGTATATTCCCGCCGTTTAAATTTCCAAATGTTTGAGATTTAGATATTATGGTAACTACTCAATAATCTAATGTCTAAACAATTGACATTTTGCAAGTTATGAGTAAAATAATAATTTCATAAATCCTAATAAATTTAATTTTTGTAATTAAAATGGTGATGCCAATAACTATATGTACAAAACATTTTGTAATTTTACAATTGGTGTTTTAGGAGTAAAATTCAGTTGCATAAATATTTAGAACATTGGATTTGTAATTTTAGTTCTGAATTTGCAAATTTCCAAAGTTACATATTGTCTCATTCAAGAAAGTCAAGCATAAAATAATATTTTCAAAAATCCTAAAAATTGAATGTTTGCAATTAGAATGATAATGCCAATATGCCATAGTGCATTATATTGTGTAATTTTACAGTTAGTATTTGATGTTCAAATTTCAATAATATGAAGATTTTAAACTTTGGATTTTTAATTTTAGCTACAAAGTTCCAAAGTTCCAAATTTCAAAATTGTCTTTCCAAACCAGAAATGCTTAAAATAATAATACTTTCAAGAATTCCAAAGTATGACTAATTTTAAGAATTTAGATTTGGGACTTAAATGGAGTTCCAAATTTCAAAAACATCTGAAATTCTAGCTAAATTTTGTACTCCCAAACTCCCTGTGGTAACCTGATATTATGCTTACAATGTACATGCATACACTGTACTCTACATGCCATTAATTATGCTTTTATGTAGATGTAATTATAGTTG
>NW_003546338.1:210002-241782 GCF_000090795.2 Amphimedon queenslandica | reverse complement strand
GTTACAGATGATAACAAAGGGAATTACTCATGCTCAGTGATGGTTCCATACCCTGATGGCAATGGATTCTTAAGATTAAACTCATCATCTATACCCATTAATTGTCCAAAAAATTATGATAAAACTATACTTGCAGCTACTATTTCTATCATTTGTGTCTTAATTGTTACATTAATCATGACATTTTGCTGCTGGAAGAAACCATGGAAAGGTAAGGCCAATAATGATGGAGCCAATAATGACAATAATTGTGAGGCTAATCATTTAATTTTGGCCCATAACGATGGGCCTCAATATGGTGGAGTCAATAATGATGAGGTCAATAACGATGGAGCCAATAATGATGGAGCTAATAATGATAGAGCCAATAATGATGGAGCTAATAATAATAACAATGAAGCTAATAACAATAATGGTGACGCCAATAACGATGAGGTCGATCCTATTATTGGATGAATAGACATTGAATGGATGCTAAAGACAATTAATGTAGAGTCTACTAACTGGTGCTTGACAGGATTATATTCTAAATTTTTTTAATTTAAATTACTCTAGTAATTATGGTAAAAAAATTTGACAAGTAGTTTGTCTAATTATCAGTAATCTCATTCGTTATGCTGCATGTTCTATGACCAGTTGTCAAATTTATTGCTAATAGGTATTATTATTGACTGCTCTAAAGTTAAAATTACTACCAAATTTCCAGTTATAAATCTATGAATTTACTAAAATTTGCTTTAAAAAAAATTCACCATCAGTTAAAGCATAATTTGCTATACATAAATTTAAAGGCATGTCTAGTTGCTTACCTGTTGTTTAACAAGAAGTGAATCATTTATTAAAGATTCAGAGGCAAGTCTCATTCCAATCTATAGTAAAGAAAGATGTACTCCAGATTTCATTGGGCTTTCTTCTTTATCCTTTCTCTCTTACTTTAAATAATAAATGGTAAATTAAAATACTATAGATAAACCACTTACTGTTATCATTATAGGAGATCCAGAGATCCAGACTCTTCATCATTGGTATCCATATACAAGCAACATTTTGAATAAAGACAACCACATATTCATTAACAAATGAATCCAGCTCACTAGTATCTGTAACTTCAGCATCGGCATCTACACTAATAATTTTTTTGTTTTATCAGCATCCACTTTACCACCATCAACTAAATCTAGATCTAGTAAGAAAAAATAACAATTAGATCTAATAAAATTTTATTAGAATCACATTAAATTTTGTAGCTACAAGTGAACTATCTCCAGCAGGTCTTGTTGTTGGTATCATAGTATGCATTGGAGGAACAATCTTTCTAACATTATTAGTACTGCTAATAGACGTCTAGTTGGGGCTGTCATTTTAATTGGTAAAAGGTGTGGATATGGTAAGACACTCACATTCACACTGTTTCATTTTAGATAGAGCTACTAGATATTCAATTGATTTTAATCAGATTGCATGAATATAAAGAGGTAATATTATTACCTTCTATTCCTAGGAATAAATGACAATGTAGTTGTAGCCTTGACTGATACTCTAACGGAATCAATGAATCCATCAATTATATCATCAACAAGTGTGAAAGAGAATTCAGTTTATGGTACAAAACTCTTACCATAAATATTATAGTATACTGTCAAAGATGGTAGGATATGTATGCATTAGATATGTATAATTGTTTATGAATTAGGAGGGTTCATCTGCTTCAATAAGTTTACTCCCAATAAGTTTATGTGTTTTTGGTATCTATCTACATGTATTAATAAGAGTTACAAGTACAATGGAGTTTTCTAATGCATTGGCTAATATTAAAAAATTATTACAGCATATGAAAAGGAGTAGTATGCATCAAAATAATGTTCTATAGTCATGTGAATACTCTATACTAACACTATAACAAGAAAAACTGTAATTCACTTGAGATCAGAAACCGTTATCTTTTGCTGGTTACTTCAACAACATGTTAAAGCGTAAGTTACATTATAGTAAGAATATCTTTCAGTTATGTATACTCACTGATACTTGACAAACTTAACAAATATTATACAAATTGCACAAGTACTGACAGCAGAAAAGAGTTTCATGCAACTATGAGAGGGCCAGTACGAGTTACTTGCAAAAAACCATACAATCAGCTAGAAGGATATATAAAAATTAAACTATGCACACTTGTCTAATAACAATAAAAACAGTCACACAAGCTGGCACAGGCAATGTTATTCTTAATAACTATTACGGGCTCGGTCTGATGATAAGAATCCTTTCACTTCAGCTTTTGCTTGTCCTAGTTGGTCTGGATAATCTTCACAAACTTGAAGTATTTTCCTCCAGGTCACTCCTTTATCAGACTCTATCCATCTCTGGAACACTAGTATTAGGTTATCAGTAGTAGCCTCTGGATATGGTAAGAGGTCACGAACTGGAACTGATAATGCAATACCAATAACTTTGTAATGGGCAGCAGAACTGTTGAATAATCTAAGGAGGTCATAAGTTTGTGGCTTCTTGTCCAGAATGTCTGTACAAATAATTACATGTATAAGTTCATTAGGTCAAAAATAATTCAGTAGTTCATAAAGTCTTACCTTTATATAATGCAGGATCTTTAGTTATATGAACTACAAATTAATGATACAAGTACTTAAGTGAAGTATAATATTGTATATTATACTTATTACAATACAATACATGCACATTATCAAAATCATTCACATAATTGGTGATATGGTTTTATCATTGGGGAATTCCATACACTACAAGTATACATGCATGTACATGTATGAGTGATGTATGTACCTTTAGCAAGTCCCTCCAGTACTCTTCTCTTCTGATATTCATTAATGTCCAGTACTGACTGTACTACTAAGTCACCAGTACTCGATACTAATAATAATAATAATACTAATAATAATAATAAGTGTAGGATACATCCCTGTCTGGAGGTGGGTATGGGTACATAACTCCCTCGAGATAAGTGGTTGAGGGCGTAGTAAACTGTGAAAACCCACACTGTCTGCAGGGTGGTTATGAGCATATAACTCCCGCTAAACATCAAAGGTTTCCATGGTAACCACCCACGCACCATGGTATAATTACTAATAATTACTTATTACTATAATAATTACTATCTACTAAAATTGGGTTCTCAGTATGAGGCATTGCTTTTTATGCGCTAGTTTCATGACCAGAAGTGCTGTATAAACCAATGGGAGTATGCGTTAATGCATCAGAATAGAATTTTTTTAATCTGACGCGTTGACACATGCTCCCATTTGTTTATACAGCACCTCTGGTTGTGACACTAGAGCATGTGTCATATTGAGAATCCACCTTAAATGTTGCATACTCACTGATTTCAATAAATTTTGTTTCACTGAGAAATGAACCATCTCTCCATCCTCCAAACTCAATTATCCAGTGAGTTGTAGGTGTCTCACTCCAAACTGAGAGAGAATGAAAAGATCTATCAGTGACACTGTCTGGTATATAAGTCTATATAATTTAAAATAATGTGGTGAATAAAAATGATTTTCCCTATTCGTCATTTCTCCTCCATCGTCAATCACACTCACAAATGATAACAAAGGCAAGCTTCATGAGTTCTTTCTACTCAGAGCATATACATGTAATCTTACATTTCTTTATCATATGTACATGCATCTATACTAACTAGTTGCATTGTATTAAATTGATTATCATTAAGGAGTAACATACATGTACATGTACATGTACAAGCAAATAGATCACAGTGGTAGGACTCACTCATGCTCACCACAATTATATTATACTTACCAGTTGTTTCCATTTCATTTTGTTATTCAACAACCAACAGTCCTTGGTACCTAATCCACCCACCACTACTACGTGTGGTCCTGAGCTACAGTTGATCAATACACTGGAATGATCACTTCTCCCCTTAGGCCATTGTACTGATCCTCTAGGATTAGGAAACTTTGTACAATTCTAAAATAATGAAAAATATTTAATTAACATAATCACACTCACCACACACATACATACATTTAATACGTTATTAATGCAGTTATACTAATAATATACTCACCACAGATGTATCAGTAAATTGAAATACATATACATCATCACACCTTCTGTCACCAAAATTACCACCAAACAATATAGCAGTGGTATTAGTTATTGATGTTAAAGTGAAGGCACTAATAGGAGGTGGTCTGTCTCCAGTGACAGTTGGTGAAGTCCATTTACCTAAAAACAAGAGTAGCTAAAAATAATTAAATAGCACACATGCACACACACACACATGTACATTGTACATGTACAATAAAGCTAGACAACTGTACCAGTTTTTAATCTGTACATATGTACTTCATTGCAACGTTGCAAATCACCATCTCCACTGTACTGGGCACCAGGTTGTGGTCGGGTATTATTAGAAGATGATCCAGCTCCTCCAATTACTGCAAGATAGTCCTCATCATTTAAGCATAATGCAACCATGGCACAGTTATCCTTCATCATAGGACTGTGATGAGATGTAGTAGGAGAAAGTTCCTTCCAATTAAAGGTATCAACATTAAAACTGTATAAAATATTATAATAATAAGTAAAATATTGATGTTTACCTGTATAAACTATTATGAAAACAGCCAAGATGACCACAATAGCCTCCGAAAAAGAATAACTCATTTCTAATGACAGCAGCAGTATATCCCTCAACACCAAGTGGAGGGTTACCAGTGGTAGGCTTTTGTACCCACATACCAGTTGGTACATGACAGACCTCCACTACAGAACACATTGATTTTTTCTCTTTATTATTGTGTACTCCAGGGAGACCAGGTTGTTCCCCACCACCCCAGATGTACAGGTAGTCTCCTACCTGCACACTAGAGTGACCAATCCTCTTCACTGGTTGATAGACTATATATATATATATGCATAGAAATCATTAACAAGACTGAGGTAACAGTAATTTATAGTCAATAGTTATATGATAAACAGAGGATACAAATGAGTAAAGAATAAGAAAGAGAATAGGTCGCTTACTTGATGACATCTCCAGTGAACGGCCTCTACAGCATAAATACTATGTCTACAGTCTACCTCTATGGCTGCCAGCTCAGGTGTTTGGACTAGGCCTAGGGGCAAGCCTCTCAGCATATCTACTCTTGCTTATAATAACCACACATTCCACAATGGTAGTGGGACAATTCATATATGGTATCCGTGAATATCATTATAACCACAGATACTGTATACCATAAATAGCCTATAGACTATAATACATAGACCTCTACAAAGGTCTATACACCTATTATGTTACACCTGTATTAGGTGTACCTGTACACCTAATACACAGGTCTGTGTATTATATTTATGCTGTATCTACAGTATCTATGTTATAACACAGCTACAAATTAGTTGCTTACCTGCTGTTTATTCAACAGGAAGTGAATTATTACATGCTCATTCCAATAGTTAACAATCTGTAGTAAAGAAAGATGTACTCCAGATTTCATTGGGCTTTCTTCTTTATTCTTTCTCTCTTACTTCAAATAATAAATGGTAAATTAAAATACTATAGATAAACCACTTACTGTTATCATTATAGGAGATCCAGACTCTTCATCATTGATATCCATACAAGCAACATCTAAAATAAATACAACCACATATTCATTAACAACTGAATCCAGCTCACTAGTATCTGTAACTTCAACATCAGCATCTACACTAACAAATTTTATTGTTTCACCAGAATCCACATTACCACCATCAACTAAATCTAGATCTAGTAAGAAAAAATAGTATTTTATTAGAATCACATTAAATTTTATAGCTACAAGTGAACTATCTCCATCAGGTCTTGTTGGTATTGTAGTATGCATTGGAGGAACAATCTTTCTAACATTATTAGTACTGCTAATAGTTGGGGCTGTCATTTTAATTGGTAAAAGGTGTGGATATGGTAAGACACTCACATTCAACTGCTTTTCATTCTAGCTAGAGCTACTATTAAATTAATTTTAATCAGATTACTTAAATAATTATCATGAGGTAAATATTATTAATTTTTGTTCCTAGGAATAAATGACGATGTAGTTGTTGTCTTGACTGATACTCCAACGGAATCAGTATATCCATCAATCATATCGTCACCAAGTGTGAAAGAGAATTCAGCTTATGGTACAAAACTCGTTAATACATTGCACACATCAGATAGTGGCATTGCTTATGCTCAAACAGAAACTGATAATGGATATGAATTTATCTGGTGTGTATGACGCTAGTACATCATCATTATTTTTATTATTCATTGCTTTAAAAGGATTGATTGAATATGTGTAGGAGAAACATGCACAATTATTTACTAATCATGCATTACATTTCTTGCATAACATTCATAATTGTATGAACAATTGGTTGTTTTAAAGTGATTATAAAACTCTTTTGTGAGTATGCACATGTGTTTCCTGTACTTTTATCACTTTTAAATTAATATTTTGATACTTATTTAATTATATTGACCAACATGACCATTTTTGTAGAAGAAGTCCTATGCTGTTACTACTATGATGTAATCTATTACTACTGTCTATCTATGCATGCATGAATATGGCATTGATTCATTCAGTACTAGCATCTACTCTTGCTAACATCAAGTTCACACTGTGCACCATATTAGTCTATGTTAACACTATGTTGACACTATACAGTGACACTATGCATGCAAGAGCATGTGACAGTAAAATAGAAATGTTTGCTATTTCAAGCTTGCATGCTACATAATGCATGCTGAGTAAGATCTATCAAACATACATGTACATGTACATGTATTACGTTTTTAACAGTAATAATAGAGCTAGCTATAATTACTAAGAAATTCAGTAATAAGACACAAATTAAGAGAAGAGAAAGAATTAAAACAGTGTTTCTCTACCATGGGTTCAGATAGTTTATACTATAGTGGAACTTATAATTAATACTAGAGTCTCTTCCCTCAATGTGTCGGCCATGGGTTACAGCAGAATGTTATTGCTGTCATTAGATTTCTGATGATGTACATAAGAGGATGAAGCAGTATGATCAATATCAGGGCATGTAGTAGCACCTTCTTGTGGTTCAACAGGAGATTGTTCTATAACAGAGCGAGGAACCTCATTATCAATCATTGTTGATGGTGTTCTGAGTGGCTTGGGGGGAGCTTGTTTCATTGGGGAAGAGGTGCATCTCTCAGCCCAGTTAGTAGAATGGTCTACATGAGCTACTTGATCATCAATTGTTGTTGATGGTGCAACTTTAGGTGGTTTGGGAGGAGCTTGTTGCTTTGACGAGAAGAGAGAGGAGGAAAGAGAGAGAAGTCAATTCACACTATAAACAGTATTAGAATAAAAAGGAACAGCTAGTACTATTACCACGAAGCATATAAATGCACTCAGTCAGGGTTTCCTACAAAACATGCTAAACAAGCTAAACAGCATGCTTCAAACAGTACATGGCATATGGAGCAAATTTAAAATTTCATTAAAAAACCAATTTTGATCAAAATCACCTAAAAACTTCCACAAAACATTAGAGCTTGTGTATGTATCAGTCTCAGAAAAATTATAAGAATAGAACATTTTCTTAGAGCCATTTTTGAAAAAATTTGGCCAACAACCAGAGGCCTTTGGTATTTAGCCAAAATTTTTGAGTACTTTTTTAAATTAAAAAATCTAATTTAGATTGGAATCAACTCAAGCTTTACACAACATAAGAACATGGATACATGTACATGTAGGCTAATGTTATGGAATTGTCTGTGTGTATATATGTAACAATCTACCTTATGAGAAGCAAGAACAGAATCTGGTTCATTTTTGTTTTTCATCATAATGAAATACAAAATAACAGTCACTGATACAAGCAATCCTATGATCACAAATGTCTCTATCATAACCAGTACACCGAGAAAAATTGCTCCACCAGCAGCTCCATTGCCATCTAATGATAAAAGAATTATTATTAAATAATCATGAAGCTGGCTCATTAGGAGAGCAGAAGGACTTTGTTAAAAATCCTGGCACTCAATGCATGCATACATACCAAAGACAACAAAACTAGATAGTATATTAGCAATAGAAGTGGCATGGAGCACTTCTCTCATAAACTTACTTACTGACAGAAAAAGACACAAAAGACATAGTGCAACAAGAGCTTTCTTCATCTTTGAATTAATATTGTATCCTAGAATTAAGGTATGATGCATATGTCATCATATCAGGAACATAAATTAATGTTAAAAGCCATTATTGTATCTCATTGGCTCAACTGGTACATCTATTTTCCTTCCTAGTTGTTTATTATTGTACAAAATCTATTTTTCAATTAGATGTTTTCAGTCAAAACAACAGGATACAAAACCACAGGGATGGATAGCAACAATACAATATCCAGTACAGCAATCTACACAATAGATTAATATCACATAGGTGTTGGCTAAAGCAGTCATTAAGCAATCAAAATACAACAGTAGGAGGGTTCACTAGCTTTACTCACAAACTCCTTAATGAGTTTCCTTGAGGAGAACTAAGTTAAGTATCAATCACTGACTTGTTCTGCTATGTGAAATCAAAAATCATGCATGACAAGCTATAGACACAGTTGCTAGGTTAATAAATTAAAATTCCATGGATACAAAATGCCACAAAAACCATGGATACCTGTAATCAACAAGCTAGATCCATAGTTCTACCAAAACCACAGTTGGTACAAGGACAACCATGACTTTCTATTAAAATAATTGCTTAAGCACCTAAGGTTGATCATAGATATGCTCAAAAGTTATTGAATGGATTGCCATTGCATGTTAAGAAAATATTTGGAAATGGCTGCTGTTGTGTGCTCTGCTGTATCAGGACTTGTCAAAGTTCTAATGTGATATAAAATATGAAATAATGACTATAGAGCTTAATTATACATGATGACATATGACAGATCTGATGCATTATAATACAACTTGAGTCAATACAACATGAAAACATTATGGTTTCATGCATCATCAATTTTCATTCCTGTAATAGAAGAAATAGCTGAAGCCAATCATGACTGTCAAGAATAGGACTATTCCAAGTAACATCAGACATACGAGAAGGTTTTGTTGTGAGTATGTCGACAAGCAATTGGTGAGCAGTCCAGCTGTTCCATACTTGACTATCAATGCTGTTTTGCTTCCTATCCAAGCTGGAGATTTAGCACTAGTTACACTAGTAGAAGGTAGTTCGGCAATTGTATGGTGAATATTTACACTTTTTGGGATATCACGTCGTCTCACCTGTGGTGAATCTATTTCTTTATCGTTATTATTGCTCGAAGAAAAATTGTCGCTACAATTATCAAATGTGTGCTGAAAACTGCTTTCTTCAGTAGAGCTCTCCTTATTTGTAATATGCTCATTGTGAAATGGTTGCACTGCACCCTTTGCATCATTACTCTTGATAATATCAGTAGCTTCATTTATATGTTCATTAACTGATTTATCATCAGCAAGCACTTCTTCATCAATCGGCTCTCCATTACTATTGCTGGATAGTATTTCCAGATTGGTTGACTCT
The DNA here is from genome assembly GCF_000090795.2 of Amphimedon queenslandica. Classification (NCBI taxonomy): domain Eukaryota; kingdom Metazoa; phylum Porifera; class Demospongiae; order Haplosclerida; family Niphatidae; genus Amphimedon; species Amphimedon queenslandica. Next base: position 232,207 of record NW_003546338.1, on the reverse strand, counting down.
ACATGACTGCCTGATGACATCAATTCTTGATCACTCTCTGATATCGAATCTCTATTGGACGCAGATGCAGATAATGACCCATTATTTTTGTTTGATACAAATTCTTCATTGTAGGCAGATGGCAGCACCTCTTCATTTGTATTTGGTAGATCATCACTAATAATCAATTCCTCTTCGCTGTTAGCTACTGGCATGGTCTCATTAATCTCTTTGTGTAGGTCAATTGTAGGTGTTACATGATGATCAACTAATTGATCAATTCCAAAGAGGGATGATGATAAAGTTAATGGTTGCTGTTCAAAACTGTTATCATCAAAAGCTAGTGATGAGTTCCATGAATAGCTAGGATGTGAAGCTTCATTCTCATGTGGCCGTAAATCAGAAACAGTAGAGGACTCTGGAGGTGGTGGAAAAAGATCTTTGTCTTCAGAAATCATCAAAGAAGAATGATTCATTTCAATCTGAGGTGAAGCATTTGTGCCTAAAGATGCTGCTTGTATTAAAAAGTCATTCTTTTCATTCTCCTCTCCCAGTTCCTTCTCTATCAGGTCACTAGAGGGAATACCTTCCTTTTCTTCTTGTTGATTTTTGGTTGATGTAAGCTCATCTCTCTTCTGTTCATCATAAGGAGTAGATGATGGAGACAAGTCACTGCTTGAAGCAGACAAATTATCACACAATATAAGTCCCTTCTCAGATGGCAAGCCTACATGTACATACAATGTACAAAATGTAACGAATCATTCATGATAAAGCATTGAATTTTCTAACTATTCACACTTACTCTGTAAAACATCTGAAGTGAGGCTCCTCTGGATCTTTCTCCTATGACTGTACAGCAATGGAGAACTGACTCCCATTAATCCAGCTCCTCTTGGTAGCGTTGAATAAGCACATTCCTAAAGAATAATCAGAATTAATTACTAAAATATTCATGGAGGTGCATGAAGAAATACCTTTGAATTAAAATATACTTGCTCCTGAGGTACACGTAATAGATTGCTAGTGCTTAGGTAAGATCTCAGACTGGTATGCTGCTTTTTTTCTGGTTCAGGAGATGACGACCTCTCTTCTTCTTCTTCTCCTCCTCTGGTTTCAATCTCATCTCTTTCACTTCCTTCCTCCTCCTCCTCCTCTTCGTATTCATAGTCGCTCTCAGAGTCTTCAGTATCATCATAAATAACAATGTTTTCACCATCTCTGCCTATAATAAAGAAGAGCAACCATCCAATAGTCAATAAAAATGGCTATCATATCTCTCTTATAATGGGAGCTGATACTGCAATAGTAAGGATACATGTATGTATTTTAAATAAATAAGACATTATTCATAAAGCAGAAAAGCCAGCAAAAATTATTAATAACACACTAAATTAATTCACAATGATTTTAAACGTACTTGCAATAATTGCTGATTTTGCTGTTTGACTAAGCAAGTAATGATCCTCCAGACACATTGATGAGGCATTAGATCCCAAGCTCTCATTACTGTCTTCAAAGCCACGAGAGAATATACTTCTCCTCTCTACTGTATTACCCTCGGAAGCTTTCTCTTCAATCTCCCCTTCAACTTCACCTTGAATCTCCTCTTCAAGATCTTCAGTTCCTCTTTCATCTTCATTTTTCTCCTCCTCCTCCTCCTCCTCCTCCTCTTCCACTAAAGTAATATCTAATTATTAAGCTAAAAATCTCCTCTGTTCTATAATACAATATACCTGACAATAAACGATTACGTTCCAGTGCTTCGTATGGATCAGGTGGTACTGAGTATAGATCAGCTCTTTCCCTTAGCCCTCCAATGACTGTGTTATGTCGCTGATGATTCTCAGGGTATATGAACTCTCCACTAGAATGCAATAAATCTTCTTTGGATGAAAAAGTAAGTGCTCTATTGGCAGAGATGAAAAAATAATAAATAAAATTGGTTACACTTAAACAAACAGAAACAATATACGGTAATTATACGTACAGGTACAAAACCTGTTTTTGATTCTGCACTATAAAAGCATAGATAATTATGTCACATTTATAATAATTATTTAACATGGAGTAATGGTAAAAGCGGCAATGGTAATGTATATAAAATGGCTGATACTAGTATCATGGTAATAATAATAAAATTTATTGTAATAGTAATAGTAATAATGTCTTTCAGTACTTTAACAAAGGATGCAAATCAATATCATTTAAATTTAGAATAGCAAGTTTTAGCTGATTCCAATCAAATATAGATTTTTAATAAATTTTAAAGTTATATACTCAAACATTTGGTCAAAAACCAAAGGCTATAATAGCTTTTAGCCATTGGCCAAATTTTTGAGTATAAATAAATTCAATTTTGATTGGAATCAGCTCGAACTTGCTACGCAACATAAGGACATGTATATGTATTAGAGAAAAATTAAAATAAAGAATTCTCTCAAAGCCATTTTTGACAAAATTTAGCTATTGGCCTTTTCATCAAAAAAGGTTCAAAAGATTTGCTCATTTTTATATTTTTTTCTGATGAACATATACATGTTCTTATGTTGTGTAGCAAGTTTGAGCTGATTCCATTAAGTTTGGATTAAAAATTTTTTTAAGTTACCGTAATTTCTCTAAAAATTCTGCACTCTATTTCGAAAATAAATAATTATTTGGGAGAAATGGTACCGAAAGTAGTCTAATTATTCGTCACAAAAATATCCTCACCACATGTTCTAATTTTGTCAGGATTCTTTATATTAGTCTTCAATGGCAATGGAGTGGCAGGTAAGCAGCGACTTGGCAGACTTTCATGATGCACTCACACACCACCATGCTGCCTCTAAACTTGTCAAAAATAAATATTTTGGCTTAATTATTTTCGTTTGACGTCTAAAATTTTGTTTTGAAAATTACTTGCCCCAAAACAGTGATGATGAATTTTTAGAGAAATTACGGTACTCTAATATTCGCCAAAAATGACTAGGAGAGAATTCTCCATTTTAATATTTTTTTCTTATACATATACATGTTTTTATGTTGTGTAGCAAGTTTGAGCTAATTCCGATTAAGTTTGAATTTTTTACAAATTTTTAAAATTGCTCTAAAATCGGACCAAAGTCCCTGTACTATAGTACAGGGATTTTGGCCAAATTTTACCAAAAATGACTAGAAGAGAATTCTCCATTTTTATAATTTTTTTTGATACACATACATGTTTTTATGTTGTGTAGCAAGTTTAAGCTGATTCCGATTAAGTTTGGATTTTTTACAAATTTTTAAAGTTGCCCTGGCTAAATTCCCTGTACTATAGTTGCTCTGGCCAAATTCCCTGTACTATATGTATAAGGAACTTTGGCCAAATTTTACCAAAAACGACTAGGAGAGAATTATATATTTTTCTGATACATAATATACAGTTATGTATCAAGTTTGAGCTGATTTTGATCACAGTTGCCATGTACAAATGTACATACACATGGAATATTGTAGTGCTTGTCAGCTCATGAAGTATATTTTTAGCTCCCTTAGCATGCTTTGTAGGAAACCCGACCATACTATTTTTAAATTCTGTGTTAATTAGAAGTAAAAGCCTGGGGAATATACATACATGTAGATTAAAAAATAGAAGCCTCTACATACTTCAGTATGGGAGATTCCTCAAAGTGTGTAAATTAAAGACGACTTAGGCAATAGAAGTTTTTTATACAGTAATTTAACAGCTCTAATATTGTACATGTACATGTACATGTAGCTACAATACAAGCCATCCACAAACCTTGGTTTCTTGTCTAGACTACTGACAAGGTCTAAACTACTCATGCCATCTTCATCCAGGCCTGTATGATCAGCCCATGAGCTCTCACACAATTCACTAGTGACCGAATCATCATTTTCTAATTCTTAAGAGAATGGAAAGGAAAGCATGAAGGAAGGCTTTAACTAATACAAACTTTTTGTCTTTTTTCTTCTAAAAGCCGTCTTTCGATGAAGCCTTCTTGGTTCCTGTATAATCAAAAAATATCAATTGCAAACAAGACGTCAATAGCACAACCTCAGTTTCATTCTCAATGGATAAACTAATAGTCTCACTGGAGTCTTTACTGATACTTATTCCTGAGTCAGCAGAACCACTCAATGCATCACTCCTACTTGCACTGTGATGTTGATCTATTATAGTATAAATAAACAATTAGGGTTGGTTAATACTGGTACATGTACATGCACATGTACATGCATGTACATTGTACATGTACGCACATATGCATTATATCAATTTATTTACATTGTATACATTGTTAAAATTTCTAGTGCTTGTTATTTTACGGATAAAAAAGGTAAAATACATACATGTACATACATTATACATGTAAATGTGTAGATTTTACTACAGTAGTTGTCAATTTACTCAAAATTGATTAGATATACATGTACATGCATTCATTATCACGTAATTTACCTAAGGAATGTTTTCTAGTACTCATTTGTCTTGTTTTGCGTCTGCGCTGAAGGTCTAGAGGAAACAAACAATAATTCAATAATTACTCTGATAACTGTTTCCCTCTCTTTCACTCCCACAGCTCTCTCTCCCCCCCTCTCTCCCTCTCTCTCTCATTTCTTAATTAAAACAATTCTTACATACATGTACATGTATTTGTAACTCACCTGTTGATGCAGCAAGACTTCTTTGACGCAAAAGATTGACCATTTTTGGTTTTTTCTGAATGATAGTAAATAAATGCCATGATACTGTACACATACAATCATTACATACACCCACACACACATGCTATAATTAATTTATACGGCTGCAAATTAATTTATGCACTTACAGTAATGTGCCCTACACTAGGAATCCTCTCATCTTCTTCAACAGTAGATTCATGAGATGGTTCAGTCTCTCTTTTCATGTGAGGCACAAGAAGAGTTTGAATGCATTGAACTAGCTCCTCTTTTACTCTGCTACTGCGTACCTGTAGTCATGTACATTATAATTACATAAAATCAATATTAAAAATAACAGATGTCACTATATACTGTATAAATATTAACTTGCCTGCACTACAAAACGTTTCGAAGGAGAAGAAATTGAAAATATACTTAAGACGGTTTCCTTGTTAGAATCTTCAGTTAAATCAAGTTCTTCGACCTACGTACAGTACATCAACACATGACAATCACATGACAATCCCATGTCAGACAGTAATAGATCAATTACATAGCTAATGATAATATAATTGTAGTACAAATGCTATTTCTTAAGAATGATGGCTTAAAATTATATTTAATCTAGAGCTTGTATTACATTTTATGTTCATTAGTTTCTGTTTGTATCATTTCAGGCCTGAAAATCATCACTAATGTAGCATTCAAGTATTGTTTACATTTCCCAATCCCTTGACTTTGTAATATTTTCAAAGTTTGAACCTGATTTATTTGTTTACTGTCACTAAATTTAGCCCCCACATGCCCCCCCCCATAAAATTATATAATATTGATTTTCAGTTCTTAGTATAATCTATACACACAGACTAATATTACTAATACAACTATTACTATAATACATATCATATTACAATTACACATGGATGCAATAGAGTGACGTAACACGTACCTTGATGAATCCTTTATATATGTATCCTGTTTCGCTCTTAAGTTTCTTGAGGAAGAGAAGCATTTTCTCAAACAGCAGCAATGTCCTCTCTCCACCTCTTCTACTGAGGACTTTACAATCAACCTTAAAAGGACAAATTTAGAGAGAAAGGAAGGGACGAGGGGAAAAGGACATAAACAAATTAAAAGGTCATGAATTACGGTTAATATATTACCTCATAAATGAGGTGTCCATAAGATAGTAGACTGGAACCAGATATCTGAAAGGAAAATGCCAAATTAGTCAAATAAACACTTATCAGTACCTCACTTCCTTTCAAACCTTTTAACTGTTTCTCTATAGACTACAACAAGAAAATAATAAAATTACAAGTATAACAGTGAGCAACATTCATTTTCAAAGTTACTGTTGGCATGATCTATACTTCAAAGTATCAATTGGTTTTAGTATTAGTATAACTAATAATTACCAACCTGCCAAGACTAAACTGTGAAGCAACCTCTTCAAATAATTCCCTATACTACATGTACATGACACATACAGGCTAGACTATTAGGATTCTTGTAACCCAATACGTACATGCATTTATGCATAAACAGTTTAATACAAAAACAGGAGGAAGAGAGTAATTGAGAGTGGATGGTAATACCTTTACTCTAGTTACATTCTCTTGTCTCTTCTTAACTTCATTGATCTCGTGTGCAAGGCCACTCATGTTTACTAGAGCATTCTATAAAAATACATTTCATTACATCATAAGGAATTACACGTAAGAGTCAAGCAGGCTAACTAAAGCATTCTATAAACATTATGTACATGTACATTTCATTACATCATAAATGTAGGAATTAAAGGACAAGCAGTCCTTACCATAAGTTCTTTCTGTCCTGGTGTGCTTTCGTGAAACCTTTTGAGGATTTGCTAAAGAGAGAGGAGAGAGAAAATGATTACGTCTGATCACAAATTAATGCTGGCTCATGATGTCAGAGAAGGTGTTAGTGCTGGCTCCTATTGAGCCACAGTGTAGTATTATGTTAGCAATCTTGTCCAAAGCTATAAGACTTCTATTGTGTCTAGTATACTACTCATTATCACATATGTATATCCCCCTTCTTCCCTTCCCTTCTCATACTATCATATGTCATATACTGTTTATATACATTTATTACAATTTCCTTCGTACATTGTATGTGTACACATTTCTTAGTATAAATTATAAATCATTTTAATGCCTTAACATAGCTCCAACTTAATTACCTGTACCAGGCACTTACTCACTATATTGAAGCTCACACAAAATCAAATACTAGTACACAATACATAAAATATATACTGTATGTACATGAATGAGTAATTACTACTATGCGTAGTACATACATATATAATCAAAGCAATTTATTATTAATGTCAACAGATGAAGCTTACTTCAAGAAGGAGTTTATATTTGAGTATTCTTTGAACTGGTTTGTGAAGGTAAGTGATGAGAGGTAGAGGATGTCCCAGCTGGATCTGACACCAAGTGATGAACCTCTGGGTATCTGATGGCTTCTTCATCGTCTTTTGTAGCATAGACTCACAGAAAGGGAAATTAGTACAATATCTGATGTACTCCCTGAACTGAATGGACTAATGAGAGAGTGAGTGTGTGTAAGAGAGAGAGAGAGAGAGAGTGTGTGTGTGTGTGTGTGTGTGTGTGTGTGTGTGTGTGTGTGTGTGTGTGTGTGTGTGTGTGTGTGTGTGTGTGTGTGTGTGTGTGTGTGTGTGTGTGTGTGTGTGTGTGTGTGTGTGTGTGTGTGTGTGTGTAAGAGAGAGGGAGAGAGACGAGTTGAGATACATGTAGTAATAAAGGGTGAGCAAAAAAATTAATTTAAATCACTTACATTATCCTCAAACACTTTACCAAATTCATCAGGTTTATCATAAGCAAGTAATAAACTTTCATAAACTTTTCTAAAAAAATAAAGAGAACAGCTATATGTAGATGTAAAAGAGGAAAGCTAATCACTAGATATACAGATACAAAGAGAAAAAGAGGTTTAAAGTAATAATGGGAAGAATGTGCTTCCCTTTCATGGTCATTTGTTTTGGGTGGTTTGAATAATTATTTACAATTCTTATAAACGATTTAACTATATTGGGAATTTACAAACACACCCAATGAATTGTACATGTGTACGATTATAATAATCACAACCTATATAATGAAGGTGGGTTTACAATATTACACAAATCCTAACATTACATTGATGCTGGAATAGGGTTTGGGTCTATTCTAGTAAAAAAAAAACATGCTTCAAAACGTCAAATTGCCCAAGTTTTGATTAAAAATTCACTGTATGCTGGCCCTAGTGTCATACTGTAAACCCCCTTTAATGTGGGAAAATACTATAGTTTAGTCTAGTTAACTAAACAATAATGCTTACATTTTTTGCCAAACTAACAACAGTATTACCATAAATGAAGCTGGCTCTAATGTCTTAGTAGACAGTAGCAAAAAAAGTGAAATCTTTTTTGAGTAAAAATGAGAGAGGCACTAATGCTTGGCTGATTTTTACTAAACTTCATTTATACTAAAACTATAACCAAAATTACACTAAGTGTATGTGCACAAATCAAAACTACACACATAGATAACTCATTTATGACTTGTAGCTCTAACTAGAACTGTAACTAATAATCATTTTTCCGTGAGTGCTACATGAAGTATGTACTGTCATAGAAGGGGCTGGATGTGAGACTAAAATACTTTGAACTAAAGCAACATCGGACCATAAATTGTATAAAATTTTTGTGATTCTGGGCATAGACGTAACAAAACAATAATAGCACATAATTTATAATGATATATATAATAAATAAACACTGCCTTCTTCTTCTCATAATAAGTAATTGTTAGATGTCATGTATGTTAAAGTGCATCACTTTGCTCCAATAATAGAAAGAATGCCGACAAATTGTCTAGTGTATACACAATAATGTGCCAGTCTTTATAATTAAATGAAACTGTAATTCACAACAATCCTCAAACTGTAAACCTTTCATAAAATAAAATACTCCTGGATTTGAAATACTTACAGGTGGATGGCATGAAGTTTTCTAATGTTACAGAACACTGTCTCTATGAACTGAGGCCCTTGAGACTTTTGTAAGAGAAGCCCGTAGAGTGGCTTCAAGTAGCCCTATTATTATAAAGTATATAAATCACATAATAACTGATGTGTTTATGTATATCATTTGTATGTGTGTATGCCTGTTTGTGCATAATAATAACACAATGTCATGCAAATTTTATTAAATAAACTAACTAACGTGACATCTAGCACAAATAGGGTCAAACCCTGAATTAGATTCTATTATGCCTAATAGGAATACAGTACAAGGGTCTATGGCACGGTACAATAATGAAAATAAAGCAAGTGCAATTATTAAGATCATGCTTGAGAGAGATGTATTGATCTACAGTACTAGCTCACGTTTATAACTTCTTCAAGTGATTCAAGATAGGTCTTCTCTGTTAGTATCAGTTCTTTGACGGCATGTCCTGATTTATGAGGCCAGGACTCGAGGAGTGTATCAGTATCAATGAGATCCACCGACACCTTTTCACTTTTATCATCAGCTAGTCCAGCTACCTGTACACACTCTCCCTCGTTTCCAGTAGAGTTTAGATCTGGTTCTTCTTTTTCACAAGGTGAAGGAGAATGAGCGGCAGGGAGAAGAGATACAGCGGGATCTTCCACAGGCACAGCACTGGCAGCAAGGCTAGGAGGCACTTCTACAACGGCGGAGCTCATTTTCAGTAGTTGCAACAGAACTAGTTTGGCTTTAAAAATGAGAGACTCTAGATAAGAACAGGCATAGATATCACTCGATAGATTATAGGAAAAGAAGTCATCTGCTGCACTGCAACTGTTCAGGTGCTATAAATCGGAATTCTCATAATCTCATTAAATTAACAAGCCACGCCTCTAAGTTAAAGAGTTACTGAAAACTGAAAAATCTGCAAGCCAGCACCAGCTACCAGCCAAATAGAAATAACTGCTCAAATCCAGCCAATCCGCCCTGGCCCTCTAACAAAAGCCCTCGCAAAACCCAGTCCATCTTCGATACTTTTGGTCTCGCTTTTGGTTTTTGCTCCACGACTAGTCGACCACGTGGAATAATTTTAAAGCCACACCTGCCTGGTCCTGTCATGCTCAAGTCAGCAGTGAAAGGCTCTTGTTCTTTATTTTCCTGCAACTCCTCAGTCTCCGTCCTCCTTCGAATAGTCCCTGCTCGCTCAATCAGCACCTCATCATTTCTCCTTGACTCTGCAGAGGTGATAAATTTTTAATTAATTTTTCTAAATTAATATTTAAATTTTATAAATAATTGTAGGAGAAGTCTAACATGCTCTCAGGTAGAGGGATGGTTGTTGGTTGCTATGAGGGAGAGGATGGGGCTGAACTGACTGAAGCTGGGAAGACACTGGATGCAAAATACAACAATAAAATAACTCGTATACTTAAAATGTACTTAATAACTGGATTACCATAGTATTATTGCATCCTTATTACTGGTATATACAATGTTGAAAGTGTATTATTACGATGTATTATTATGTAGTACCAATGTATCTTGTTGTTTTCTTTGTTACAGTTCAGGTCAGCAGGTGAAGGATGGTGATTCAAGACTGTTTTATGATATTTCAGAAGTAAGTTACATAAAGTTTGTTCACACATGCTTGATCTTTGACTGAATTACATTTTATAGGATTTGACACATCTTGCTTTGGTTGGTTTGGGTAAAAGAGGGCCAGAGGAGAAGCAAGAGGACATGTTAATGAGTAGGCATAATGTTCGCTGTGCTGCTGCTGGTAAGTAGACCTTGTTAATCGTTTTATTAGTAATGAGAGCAGTAAAAATTCTTCTTAAAAATTAGTCCGAAGTACTAGTACTTTGTATGTGTTTTAATGATATAGCAAAATCCCATTCTGTATGTACTTATAGTAATTTATACCTTACCACCATGATAGCTACCCAAATTTTTTTCAAATAACCAGAAAAATTTCTTTTGCAATTTTTGTAAATACACTACCATGGCGTAATATTTGATTGAAATTTTTTAAGGATTAAATTTTTGCCTAAAATTTACAAAAGCTAGTAAAGATTTTTAGGCTACAAAAATGTCTAGTTACATGTATTATGTCTTATGGTATTTACTTTAGCTGGTGCTAGTTTATTGAAGAAAGCAAAAGTGAAGGAGATTCACTTGGAAGGTTTATCTGATCCAGAGGCAGCAGCTGAAGGCACTCACTTGGCTCTCTTCACATATGATGACATGAAAGGAAAGAAACCCACCAATGAGGAACCCACCAACGAGAAACCAAGTGTTTTGTTATGGGATGGATCCTCAGAGGGTGAGAGGGAGCAGTGGGGAAGAGGATGTGTTCTTGCTGAGGGTCAGAACTTTGCTCGCTGGTTGATGGAAACTCCCTCAAATCACATGACTCCAACTGATTTTGTTGATGCCGTCTCGCGTAAACTTGGACAGTGTGAAAACAAAGATAAAATTGAAATTAGTCCCAGGTAATACTGTAAGAGAATCATTACTGACTCATGAGCAGTTGTGGGGCAATGTATTGGTAATATACTATTAATTGAAAACCATTTCACAAACACATGTATATGTACATGTACAGGTTTCCCCACAAGATTTTTGCATAGTGCTTAAGTCAGAGAATTTTTAAAGTTGCTCAAAAATTAAACATAAATAATATTCCACAATAGTTTTCTTTTTTAATTCATAAAAAATGGCAAGCATTTTGATAATTAAAAAAATTGCTCAATAGTCGTGACAAAGGCTGTGGCCAAATTTCATCAAAAATGACTAGGAGAGAATCCTCTATTTTATAATTTTTTCTGATACATATGCATGTTTGTATGTTGTGTAGAAGGTTTGAGCTCATTTCGGTCAAAATTGGATTTTAAATAATTTTTAAGACACTCCAAATGTTATTAGGCTTGTGAGCTCATGTACTGTATAGCAGGAAATTTTGGAGGAGTTAAATTTGACAAATGGCTAAATTTTGGTGATTGGCAAATTTATGGCCATGTGCCATTGAGCATGCACATAATAGCTCAAAATGGCAGATTTTAATTTGGCGAATGTCTATCAAAACGCCAAATTTAACTACCTCCAAAATTTCCTTTTGCACGGTATGCTTTTTAGCTCACTAAGCATGCTTTGTGGGAAACCCTGATGTACATGGTCTAGTATGCTGTGTAAAGATTTTGAGCTGATGAGTCAAAATTTTAGATTTCTATATTTTTTCATGCAAGTCGATTAAAGTATTTGTGATACTGACACTATTGCCATAAATTAGATTTGTTACAATGATAATAATAATTCTTATTGTTGTTTATCCTAGGCCGTATTCATGGATCAAGGAGAAGAAGATGGGCTCGTTCCTCTCAGTTGCTCAAGGCTCTGATGAAGACCCATGGTTCCTAGAGATCAAGTATAATGGAGCTACTTCACCAGATACCAATCCACTAGTACTGGTAGGAAAAGGTAATCATACACATAGCCAATATGTGTATTTTCTGACGTTTGAATGAAATGAATTAGGCAGAAAATAAGCTCCCATAACAATTTTAAGGACCGCCAACTTCAAGTCTAAAATATGCATGTCATTTTCAGGGGAAGTATGTGTGGGTGTATGAGTGGGATGGTATGGGAGAGTCAATTGAGCTACATATTGCCAGGAATGGGTGATGTTGCAAGTACTGACTTAAGTACATTCATAGGCCTAGTGACTATAATGTATATACTGTATAGTAGATAATTTTGGTGGAAACAAATGGCTTAAAATTTTGTGATTGACTGGTTTTAATTTAGCAAATTTGTGGCCATGTGCCATTGAGCATGCTCATAATGGCTCAAAGTAGCAGATTTTAATTTTGTCGAATGGGTATGAAAGTACCAAATTTTGCTCCTCTACAATACTGCTTTAATATCGTTTTTAAGGTATAACGTTTGATTCTGGTGGCATCTCCATTAAACCAGCTGCTGGTATGCCTGAGATGAAAGCTGACATGGGAGGAGCTGCTTGTGTTACTGGAACAACTCTGGCTGTAGCTATGCTTGGCCTACCAATAAAGTAAACAAAAAACACTAAAATGACTAAATGTACCTTCACTTTATTTATTTTCTTGTTATTCTCCTTTGCTCTCTCATAGTATTGTTTCTTTGATGCCATTGTGTGAGAACATGCCGTCAGGTAAAGCAGTAAAGCCAGGTGATGTAGTGACAGCTATGAATGGGAAGACTATTGAGGTAGACAATACTGATGCTGAGGGGAGACTCATATTAGCTGATGCACTCTGCTATGCTCACTCATTCAATCCAACAGGCATCATTGATATGGCTACACTGACAGGTACAATAATTAGCTATTCAGTAATTAATTTAAATATTGAAAGTACTACACTTTATTTACGTGAATATTTTCAATATAACTTTATTTGTTTATATATGTAATTGAAGAATGTTTCACTATAGTTTAATGGTCTTAATTACCATTAAATAGAGTATTCCTTGTTTATGTGTAGGTGCTGTTGGGGTAGCTCTTGGTAGTGGAGCTGCTGGAACTTATACAACATCAGAATCGATGTGGGAGAGATTTCATGAGGTATTACGATAAATGTACCAATACATACATGTAGTATGTGGTATCACCAGTATTTTTAGCTTGGGAATTTTCAGTTGTTCATTTGTGAAATTTAGTTCACCAAATGCCTTGTAGTTTTAACCCAAAAATGTTTATCAATTCTCCATTTTTGATCAGTAGAACTTTTGAGCCAATTCCACTAAATTAAACATAAAAACTATAATTTTTAAAAAGTTTGAGCTAATCCTTAGATGTTTTCAACTATACATTTATGTACATAAAGAATATGTAAGTATTTTATTTTTTAAATGTATATGAATGAATAGGCTAGTCGTACAACTGGTGACAGACTGTGGAGGATGCCTTTATACAATTTATACTCCAAACAAATGAAGTCAAGGATTGCTGACATTAATAATCTTGGTACTCCTAGCAGATCAGCTGGGTCATGCACTGCAGCTGCCTTCCTTAAGGTAACTTTAAAATGAAGAGAAACTTATAAAGAATAGATAATATTTCCTTTTATTGATATGCTATAGATTACATGTATGTATATCTTTATTGTGTAGGCGTTTGTTGAGTGTGATGAATGGTGTCATCTTGATATAGCTGGTGTCATGAGTGGAGGCACTGCTGATCTGCCCTATCTTAGTAAAGGAATGAGTGGTAAGCTTCTCTATGCAATTATACAATACAAATTCTCAAGGACTGTATATAAATTTCATGGATTAAAATTTGTAAAAATAAAATTCACAAAAATAATTTAATATGGCAGGTAGATGGAAATTAAATCCTGACAATTTTGTAAATTCATGAAATTTATAATACATACCTTTAGCCTGATGCTACTAGGCATAATGAATTACTAACACTGAGATTATCATTATTTATTATTATAGGAAGACCAACTCGTACAATTATACAGTACATACAGCAGCTCTGCTCTTCACAACAATAACTCAATTAAAGACACTTGATGTACCATGTTGCATTTCACATTATTTTGATTATTTAAAAGTCAATTTATGACAGTTGATACAATGATGCAGCTTTTAAATTCCATGCTTTGTCATTGTGTCAAAGATCTCTATATGCAGTTAATGCACCACAAATAAATATGTCTTGTTTTAATATCAAACCTTTAATCTTTCCTGGCTGCTTTGAAGCATAAATGATACTCCATACTGTAAGAATTACTATTGATTAGTAATAACAATGATTTTTTAATGATTATAGTAATAATTTTTCATCTTTTATTTTCTGTAATGTTATTATGATGTGCAACGTCAAATTCAACTTCTAACATTATGACAAGAGATTATGGACACGAGCAGGAAATAGAAGGAGAGAGATAAAAGGCTCATTATTCATTGTACAGACATACTGGAAGTGTCTGAGTCAGCTACTGCAAACTTTCTTTCACTGAGGAAAAAGAGAGAGAAAAGATAGTTTATATACCATTATAGGTGTACATGTGGCTGTGGTCAAAATAAATATTTTGTGATATTTCATGAAATGTTAACACTGTAGATCAGGAAATTAGTGTGGCAGAAAATTTTTGTGTTTTAAAATTGTGCCGTGATTTAACTTTACTAAATAAGACTGTGTCATGTATCATTGAATGTGGCATGTATTGGCTTGCACCGGCCTGCCACACCTCAATATTACGAGTGCATGTGTGGGAGGTCTAGGGTGGGAGTAAGGGTTAATATAGTTAGTATGTTATGGGAGTATACTATTCTATTATACTAGTACATGGTTTTTCGCCCAATCTTTGAGCAACTTCCAAATTTACAGACAAGAAGCTGGACAGTATGTCATAATCCTGTGGGAAACCCTGATCGCATGTGTTGGTTATATTGCACAAAAATTATATCCTAAAAAATTAATTTATGAAAATTTCCAACCACAAAAATCAGGCAAAATTTAAAAGTCCTTTAACACAATTAATCTATTTTGCTGCATTAAATTTAGACACTGCACACATACATGTACATGTAAAGCAGAATGTTGTGACACAACTACAAACTGTTCTTACCTTAAATGTTTGTTGGGTGTCCATTTTAATGATTGTTTATTTGGGTATCTGTGACTGACCCTTCCCCCCACTCCACCGCCAATGTACATCATACTAGGCCCTCCAAGCATAAACTGAAGAAAATTAATAAAAAAAAGAAATGGAATTATTGAGAAACAGCCACTTACTGGAGTTGGCATTCTAAAAGGAGCAGCCATTACTATAGAATGAATAAAGAGAGAGAAAGGAGATAATAAAATATATTATATACATGTACATTGTATATGTACAATGTACCATCTACATGTATCTGGAAATTTTTACCATGACTTTAAGATTTAGAAATTTACAAAAATTAGATCATAATTACATGCCGCATTCAATAATAGGCGACGCAGTCTTATTACATAAAATTGAATCACACAAAATTTTATAAAACACAAATTTTCTCAAGTATAAATCTCCAGATACATGGTACTGTATAATTGCAATAAATGCTTCTGTACCTCTAGGTGATATAGCTTTAGGTTTAGGAACAGTATGTAAGTATGGGCAGTCTGGCTTCATACACCTATATATCATGAAACATACAAAATCATTATTACTAATAGTAGTACTAGCAACTAACCTGCCATCAAATTTGCAAACTGGATGAACGAAGCAACACTTTTGGCCAAACTTGCAGTTAGGAAACATCCTAATTATAAATACATAAATAACAACATCCAAAGAGGAACTACAGTCTACATGTAATCAAAACAAAGCATTACATAAAAAAGGAATTGACAAATTAAATAAAGGAATTATACTATACATATAATTGTACCATATAGCGGGTAAATTTTGAGGGGATTAAATTTGGCAAATTTGGCGTTTTGATAGCCATTTGCCAAAATAAAACCCCGCCATTTTGAGCCAATATACGCATGCTCAATGGCACGTGGCCACAAATTCGCCAAATTAAAACCCGCCAATCACCAAAATTTAGCCCCTCCAAATTTACCCACTATACGGTAATTTAGCATGAACCAAACAGCATGATATTGTAGTGCTCCCTACTAAAGGTGTAGTACAACATACCTGCAAGGGACTGTGGGATGGTGAAATGGACAACTGTCCCCATTCTTACAGTTTGGCCAAAATCTACACCTCTCACTCAATCCTCCTTTTCCCTGTCTTGCACTCTCCTCTCCTTCCTCCTCCTCCTCCTCTCCCTCATCTCCCTCCATTGCTGTGTCATCCATCTTAACAATAAACCTTGTACCTGTACCACTAGCAAAGCAATGTGATGGAAGACAGAGACAAAAAAGGGGACAGAGGAAGAAAAAATACATTATAATCATTCAGTCCCACTCTCTCTTACCTGTTATCTGATGATGATGATTTATTCACTGATTTCCCTTTGTTAAGGAACAATCTCAAGTCCTCGGTTGGTAGGACTTTCCTAATAGCAGCAATTGTAGCTGCTTCGACTTTCTATAGTAAAACAATAAGCAAATGAAAACTCAAAACTGTTAGTATACAATGCTCGTTTATTGAGGTTTATTTACTTACATCAGGAGTTATTGCTTTCAACTGCTCATTGTCATCTTTCTCACTCATTGCTTGTTGTTTCTCCTCATCTTCATCTTCATTAGTTAAAGGAGCACTAACTGTCACAGTATCATTCTCATATTCTTCTTCCTTTCCTCCTTCATTGTTGTGCAAGTCATTCACATAGTCAGTTTCATCAGCAAGAACCTCTGAAAAAGGACATTGTGATTATACAAAAACAATGCAGTGTATGAACATGATGCATCAATGTGCACTTGTGCAGTGTATGTACACAGGGTTTCCATTATAAAGCATGCTTCAATATGAAGCAAATTAAAAATTCGTCAAAATCTGCTCAAAATTTCTAAACTACACATACATGTACATGCATCAGAAAATGTACTAAATTCTCTGCTAGCCTTTTTTGACAAACACCCTGTGCTGTATGGTACATCTAAATTTTGGAACAACTTTAAAAATTCACTGACAAGAACTGAGCACAATGCCAAAATCCTGTGGGAACCCTGCATGTACAGTACACCAGGAGCCCAGCCCCCCCACATTATGAACTCCTGAGTACATACATGTACATGTATATGTACCTTCTTTGCGAGTTTCTTCTGATTTGTTTTGAGTCCTAGCTCCTTTTTGATCTCTTTCTCTTCCTCCTCTCCTCTCTCCTCTCTTGCTGTTGTGTCTACCATGTATGTCGTGTATAGCCCTTTGCAATAATCTACTGGTACCTCTTGACTCTTTAGGCCTGTAAAGAGAGAGAGAGGAATAAAGAAAAAAGAGAAAGGAATAAGTGATGTGAAGTAAGGGGAGGGGGAGGATGAGTACAAACCTATCTGGTTTATCAGGGACCTGTACTACACTGGATACAACTCTTGACTCATCGGATATTCCTGACTCAGCCTTTCTTCTTCTTATTAAACTCCTGAGGTCCTGATCACGTGATCTTCTAGGCTAGAATAGTGGGGATTTAAGGTTAAATTACATTCAAAATGCACAATACAAAAAAACATGTGCATAAAATTAAAATTTTTATAGATGCTCAAAAATGACAAATAAAAATACCATTTCATCAAAAATAGCTATAAGGGAATTCTCAATCTTTAGTTAATTTTTTTCTGATACATATACATGTACTTATGCAGTGTACAAGTTTCAGCTGATTCCGATCAAAATTAGACTTTTAATAAATTTTTAAAGCTGCTCCAAAATTTGGTCGGAATTAAACTGACTGTAGCAATTTTGGTACAATAATTATGGTATTTTATTTAGGAGAGAATTCTCATGTATACAACAAACTATAAACCAAAACAATAATATAATTCCATAGAGATATACCTCATCTCCACCTCTAGTTCCTCTACCAGTCTCTCCTTTCCTGTGGTGTTCATTGTTAGAATTATTATTATACTTCTTCTCTTCAGGTGGTAGTTTAATACGCTGTATAGTGGCAGCAGGAACATCGTCGTCGTCATGTTCATCATCATGTTCGTTCTTGTCTTCTTGTCTTGAGACTTTCACTGGTCTATCAAGAGAGGACGACCTCCTCCTCCTCACTGAATTTGATTGGCTAGATGTCTGTGACGAGGAGCGCTTCCTGACTGGTGATAATGAATGGGTGCGGTCAGGCGATGAACTAGGAGAGTCTATAAATAAAACATTTAATAGCTGTGACACTAGATGTACAGTATATAGTACCTTCTCTTGTTAGTAATGAAGGATCACTCACAACTTTCTTTAACCTATCAATGCATAATAACCAAATAAAATTAATACTGGTACTAGTGGAAACAATCATTTGTGCACATGGTATGCCCTGGTTTACTTCATGCAGGCTCAAATCCACTAAAGTTTTTTAAAATGTTTGCAAAAAATAATCTTTAAAAAATGAAATTTAAGGCCATGACTATTTTGAACTATGTAATATCACAATGAAGCAAAATGGCAAATTAAAACAGTGCCAAAATTTATATTTCAAAAACTTCCTGCTATATATGGCAGGTGTGGCTATGCCCCACCCATAAGTGTATTTACTGACCAGTCAATGAATTGATCAGTATTCTCTCCTAGAAACAATTGAAGATCAGTGCTGATCTGATTCATTGTCTTCTTATTGGCTAACATCACCATGATATAGTCAGGTAACTCATTATCTGTGTATGTGTTAATAACACCATACATGTATATATAATCATGGACATGAAGCACTACAGTCTCTCACCAATGTAAGCGTTGAAATCCTTGAGCTTGTCAATGATCCCACTCTACAGTAAAAAGGGATGCCTTAAAATGAGGCTATAGATATTCCACTTACTCTGATTGCATTATGGTGATCCATTTTCTAGTCTCAACACGTGTACACGCCTATTTTCCAGTCACATCACGTGAGCTGAAGCCATCCATATATCCATGCATCCCCGCCTATATTATCTTAATCAGCCCCACCCTTGCGTGCAGCAGGCCAGCAGCTTAATTCCTCAAGCAGCAACATGACTGCAGAATCTTTCATTACCTTATTACTAGGTAAGAGTATTGATATGATGTTTGTATTGATCTATTGCTCAATAGTTTGCTTCCTCTGCTTATATGAAGTTTCTGATAGTCAAGCTGTTGACAGGACTACTTATGGAAATGATTTTTATATTGGCATTATCAGAACTGACCAATGGAACGACATAAATGAAGACCGAATTTTTATTAGTACACTTTCCACTCAGTCTGTTAACTTTACAGTAGAAACAGATATAGGGTGGAATAGTGCTGGAAATGTTTCGGTTGATGAACCAGCCACTGTGCTCTTACCACAGCGTGTTCTTCGATCAGTCCATGCTAACTACTCTGAACGATATAAAGGAATACATGTTCACTCTGATTCTCCTATATCTGTGATTGCAATGGTGGCAGAATATGATTTTAAAGAGGGATACTTGGCTTATCCGTATACTAATCTCCAACTACAGCAGTATGATTATTTTGTTGTGTCTGCTGATAGATCTATGTCACCAGTTTCTATGACGATAGCCAAAGCTCATTTCTTTTAGTTGGCAATGAAAATGATACCACAATAACTATTGCACCTACTCAAATTGTTGAAGTCCCAGTTGATTCACAAGATGCTAATAGTGCACTATTATCAGTTGAGCCTGGTGATGTACACACCATTACACTGCATCAAATGCAAACACTTTTTGTCGGAACAGCATTTGGTGATTTGACTGGCACTGCCATCATCTCTAATAAACCATTGACTGTCATCAGTGGACATGAATGTGGTACTATTTCTGACGAACTCCTTCAGCAGCTTGAACAAACACAATATACGTGGTGGTGGCAGGCCGGCCGATGGTGCGATCATTTTGTGGAGCAGATTCCTCCTACAGTAACATGGGGTGAAACATTTCTAATCGTTCCATTTCCCAATGGGGTATTTCAACATTACAATAAAATAATTGGTTCAACTTATGACACAACAGTTACGCAGACCTGTAATGGTTCTGTAGTTGCTACTATTACACTGTCATCACCAGGGGATTGGAATTTTGAAGATTGGAACATAACTTATAACCCAAGAGCATATTGTGTTATTAAATCAGATAAACCAATTCTAGTAATGCAGTTTAGTGCTGAAGGCCACATAGAAAATATCGAAAATGTGTCGACAATTTTCAGTCAAACAATGAGCATAGTCCCTCCTGTTGAACAATATATTAACACTGTTCAGTATATTCCTATTAATGAATCATATTATAACTCTAAATTTGTGAATAAATATGTTCACATTACTACTACTGATACTTCATCTGTACTGCTTGATGGCGTGCCATATAACTGGATTTGGAATCCTATTACTGATCAAAATGGCAACACTGCAGGATATGGTACTATCCATGAATTTTCAGATGTTAACCCTCATGTGTTCCAACACAGCAATCCATCTGCAGGCCTTAGTGTTATTGGTTATGGAACCAATTATCACAATCCTTCAGATAATCCTCAAACTTATACATTTATGATGGGAATGAAATTGGATGCATTGACAGCAGGTTAGTGTTGAATTAGTGTTAACTTCTGTTAAGGTGCTTGTATCTCATATTTGTAACTAAATTTAGGAGCTCTTCGTTTGAGTCCATGGTATGGTCACATTTTTGGTGGTGTCCCAGTTATACTAACATCTCCTAAATTTGTTAAACAGCAGCAGCTAGTCACATGTCGTTTTCATAATACTGAAGTGAGAGGTTTCCCCATTAGTTCTACTGAAGTTTTATGCATCACTCCTAAATTGAATGTAACAGGAAGGGTATCTGTACAATTGCAACATGCATATACACATGAAGCCTCATTTTATTTTCGTAAGTAAAATTTGAGTAATTTAGGCATGTAATGTTTTCATTTTATCTCGTTTAGAGTCTATTGAAAATGGATATAAGGTGAATATTATATCTAATGATCTATTAATACAGGCACAAGATACTATCACACTAAAGTGGATTCCAACTAGCCTATCTGAGAGCACAGGAACTGTTAATACAGCAAATCTTCGCATTAATATCAAACTTTATGTCATCACTAACAATTCGGTTGATCAAGTTAATGAACTAGCCACCAATATTGACAATAATGGTTCTTATACTGTTAGTATACCAACTGTATCACATTCATCAGCACAAAGTGTCTATCCAGCCATCATTTCTATTGAAGCTATAGGAAGTCAACAAAATCCAGCGACATATGATTATGCTGAAGGTATTGTAAAGCAATGGACTGATATGATATGGATTACAAATGATGCAAGCAAATTTTATAGCAAATGTAAAGAATGGTCAATCAGTGAACCTGCTACAGTTGGTGAGGCATTATTGTCAGTTGTACGTTCAGAGGTTCCTTGTCCACCAACTATTGATCAAGCAAGAACGGTTAATAGTGGATTGATACAAAACACTAACACCAGACAAATGAGGTTTCTTCATCCTAATGCTGACAAATGTTACCATCAAAGAACCATAGCTAGGTAAAAACATCATTCATACCATGAAAGTGTATTTCCTCCTATTGGCTATCAGTTCAACATTATGAATTTATGAATACATGCAATGAATTATGTTATTTATCTTTAGGACTGAAGGATCAAGTAATGAATGTTGTTATGATACCAGTGGTCAATTAATCATTGGCCCAACAAGTGGTGGCTCTGTTGACAAAGCATCTCCTATTGGCAGTGATTCATCAAACTATCTGAGCAGTTTATTAAGTCATCATTGGGAAGATATTTTACCTTATATTTATTGTTGTAAAGGACCAGCAACAGCTTGTGAGAAGTATTATACCAGACGGCCATCAGACAATGGTACTGCATATGTCCCTCCAATACCAGGTATGTTAACAATAATACAATCAATTATAACTGAATAATTATA
>NW_003546338.1:201646-204740 GCF_000090795.2 Amphimedon queenslandica | reverse complement strand
ACAAGTAACAAAAAATGTGTACAACTAATAGTAGATAAATATAACTCTTGCTGCCATTAGTTAATTTAATTAGCTGCTTCACTGATACTCTTTTATATGTTGTTTTTTAGTTTTATGCCATTTTTTAGTTTCTTTTTGTGAATTATTTTGTAGCTATCAGTTTTTATATAATTATCGCAACACAAAAAATTAAATAGAAAATGATTCATTTATATCTCGTAAAAGATTTAAGAACTTCCTTTTTATCTACAAAAATACATTAATAAATAAATTAATGAATATAAAATAATATTAAAATTAAATACCTTTTTGCCAGAGCATGTCATGTGAGCATTGGTCTCTATGATGATCAATGTAATCTTGTAATACCATCTTCTCAATTTACCTCTTCTGGTGACTCTTAAGATAACCAGTATTAAAAGATTTTCTGAGAGAAAGAAATATAATGAGTTTACAATAATTACGCCTTACTTGGGCATAATAAATTAATTTGTGCTTCACAATTTTTTTCCTGACAAAGTAAAAACTAAAAGGGAACATTTTAAATTAGAATTGATAACCCTGTTTGCTGTAAGGAGTAAGGAGGAGAAGAAGAGAATATAAAAGAGAGCACAAAGCCTAGCAGAAAGAAAGCAATAAGCAAAGGAGGAAAAACGAGGGAGCACGTTGCTATAAATACAAATAAAGTAAACACAAGGTGTTCTAAGGTTTGCTTTTACTTCTGGAGCATCTGTCTGAAAGTGGTGATGAGATTGATGGGGGCAATGATGATGATGATGCCTTCTCGTGTTAAACCATATAAGAAGACTAAAACAATAAAAGGTAAATTTAACTTCCATCATTTCTTTTAAGCAACAAAAATTGTTTAAAGTTCAAGTACAATTCCTTGCTGATACGACTATTAAATGGGTTGCCTCCAAACATCTGTTTAAAGAGGTCAAACTCAAAGTCAATGGTAAAATGCTAGCCGTAATTGATGGTGTGATTAGGTCTATTGGATAGTGTTGCTGATCTGGATTGTACCTTTATTAATGGATCCAGTGTATTATTAACATGGACAGCTCCTTATACACTGGATAATGTACCTATCACTGGATACTATATAGTCAATGGATCAGTGAACATTACTACTCCTAATAATAATACTAATATTACATTATCAACTACTATTTCTGATCCTTAAGCATTGAATAATGTATCATTTTCTTTTATTAATGATGTTGGAATAGGTTCATCAATTTATATTGTAAAGCAGGTTAGTCCTATGGCTTTATGTACATGTATATGTTCACAGTATTACCTTTCAATTCCTCTCATTATTTCTTTTGTATTAGTTGTACCAATTTTTGATGAACAACAAACATCATTAAATATCACTATTTCTGTAAGTACCATATATTCATTAAGCCTATCACACAGTAGTAAACAGGAAATGCATGCATAGCAAATGAACATTGTTTGCAAAACTTTAATTCAACTGATTATTGTAACTGAAAGTACTTCAATATCTATGGTAATACATTTACTGTTAATGTATCATTGAGTAATAATGGAGAAAACTTTATTATTATATCATCTTTTGGGTTTAGTATGTCATTTATATTTACTTTATATTGAGGCTTTCTTCGATGGGTTACTAACATTAATTCTTCAAAGAGGTATGCATAGAATAATTCATGCTTTTAAAAAATTATGAGCTAATTAAAAACTGTAGTTATATAGATCAATTTTGCCAGCCCATTGTTATTTTCACAACTTGGCATATTTTTTAGCTAAATAAAGAAAGTAATCAGAATTGGTAGAAACTTTCTATGAAGCAGAGACATTTTTCAAATGTATTGTGTGAACAGAAGTATTACCCCGGTACTTGTAGGCTAGAATATAATCATATTATATTTTAAATGCAATTTACATCATTATTTGTAATTGCATTAAATTATATATAGAAGTGAAATGAAATTGCACCATGTTAGATGCAAGGATGCATCAATGGGCAGTGGGACAGTCATGCAGCCACGCCCTGACAATGAATAGTCTATTAATATCCTGTAGAGATGCTTGCAGACATTGCACGTGTATACACGATACACGAGTATTTAGACGAAAAACAGGTCTTCTAGTACATACAAGTATATACAAGAACCAAAAATGAGTAGACGGAGTCTGAGGAGACGATTTTCATGTATTTATATTAACTATTAATAATTAAAGGGTGTGTCCACGTAGCAGTCAAAATGGCAGTTAGTTTGCTTAACCATGGATCTTTGATGGTCTTTTTAGTCCTTCTAGCTATAGCAGATGATGAAAACAGCAATAGAAAAGGTAGTAAAGATATTATCCTTTCAAATACTCAACATTTAAGTACAGGATACATGAAAAGTAAATGAAAAATCACCAAAATATAGACGAATTTGGGAAGCAATAAGTAAATGTACATACACGAAAGTTTGCCATTGAATACAAGTACATACACGACCTGCTTTTTTCAAAATACAAGTAAATACAAGTACACGAAAATTCCAGTAGACGTGCAACCTCTGGTTGAAAGGATTGACCATCAATGGAGAAAAAGCATATGGGTCCTTTTCACCTACAATGAAGCAAAATTTTATTGTTCGAAAATATAATCATTAGACTAACCTTTCATAATGGGATAGGCACCTGAAAATCCATGAGTTGCCTTAATAAGAGCAAGGTTGCTAGAAGCACCGTCACATACAAGCAAAGATGTAGCTAAACCATGCAATTGAAAGAGTTTGACTGTTTCTAGCACACACAACAGTGTGAATTTGCTATCCACTGTTCCAGGACTGGTAAAATATGGGCCAATGATGTCATAGTTGCTGGTCAAATCCCTCCAGAGGAATTGTAGAATATGTGTGGTTTGAGAAGGACTCTTGGCATTATCAACTGTCTGATATATATCTGAAAGTGTTCCCATTTCTGCTTGTGTCATGCTTAGACCAATTAACGTTTGACTTCTTGAATTCCACATTAGTCTGCTAATTACTTTAACTTCGTCAAAGATCAATACACCATCACTTTTAGACTCTTTCTTCCCTTCAGACACTCTTCTCTGGCAGTGTGTAACAAA
>NW_003546338.1:196786-199573 GCF_000090795.2 Amphimedon queenslandica | reverse complement strand
TTCTTTTTCTCTTGTTAGGTAAAGTTGGACCAGTTACTAACATTGACTCTTCAATTGACAACTGTTCTACTATCGATATAACATGGACTGCTCCTACAGTTGATGATAAAGTATCTATACTGTATTACATACTAAGAATATATGATGCTATTACTGGTAGTCTAGTGACTTCTGTAACAGTGTATAACTCCAGTTATCAGTTTGTGGATAATAATTTATTTATTCATCGTTATACATATGTTATAACTGGAGTTAATGAATTAGGAGAAGGAATATCTATTAATGATACATTCTCATATCAAAGAGGTACAATAAACAATAACTACCGACTAAATGATTTTATGTTTATTTAGTACCAAGATCATTTAGAGAAGCTGGTTTAAGTATAATAGCATTTAATAAGACTAGTGCTACTGCTTCCTTCAATGTACCAGTAATATCATGTTCTTAATTTATAATCATTATTTTGATAACAGGTTACATTAGAGTGTACTGGTGAAGCTCCTGGGAATATTACAATTATTATACAGTGTAATGAAACTGGTGTTATATATGATAGTACTACACCAGTTAAGTATTCTCCTAAACTAATAAATATAACAGGATCAGTACCAGTGCCATTATATCAACAGTGTACTATCAGTATTGTATTCCGTAATGAGGCTGGTAGTAGTGAACCATTTATACTAGCATTTGGTAAGTATTTAGTAGTACTAGTATTCAGTATAAAGGTAATGTACATGTATTGCTCATCACATTATTATACAGACACTACTCCTACAATAAATCCTACACCATCTCCTACTATTACTCCATTACTTACTAGTACACCAGGTACAACTTCATTTAGTACTGGTCAGTTATATAAAACACTATATATTATACTTTATATTCTTAATATAGCTATCATTGTACCAGTAGTAATATCACTGACTATTGTTGTATTAATAATAATAGCAGTGTGCATCACTGTGTTGGTATATGGCGTGTATAAGAGAAACAAGAATAGTAAAATAATGTAATATTTATTATACTATTATCCATTATTGCAGGAGCTACATGTACCTTGTCTCAACACATAAGTACAGCTCCTAATGAAGCATATGAAGATGTTAATAAATTAAATATTAATGTTAATCCAGCTTATGGTGAGGTAAGAGGAACAACAACTGTACAACAACATGTGATGTATGAAGAAATAAATTTTTAAAATTTAAACAATTTAAATTTCTTGATTACAACTGACTCTAATTTTACTGCCTTTTGGTGAGTTTAATATTTCTTATAACTTAAACGATGTTAAACATATGGAACAAGCACGAGTGAACTTTGTAAACATTGTATGCTATTAAAATTTTCAATTTGTTATTGACAAAAAATGAATACAACAAATTAATAAGTAAAAAGTATCATATGCAATAAGCCAAAAGAAAACCATGGAATAATGAACATCAACACATACAACACCAAGTTATTAGTTGTCTCACATTAGTAGAGCTTCCTTTATGTCAAGAGTACTTCTAAACCCCATCATGTACCTTTGGTTATTGGCCCATTTTTTGAAAATTCATAACAAATCCAAATTTAATCGTAGTCAGCTAAAAGTTAATACACAACATAATTGAACATTGCACATGTATTTCACTTTAATTTTTTCTCTGCACTCATTATAAGAACCCTAGCTCACCTAATACATAATAACAGCTAAGTACAGGTAAAACAGGTTTGACTGGTTTTGTTTATAATTAAATCTACTGCTTTATCTCTTGCTTCATATAGGTTATAACTACTATAGATATAACTGCTTTCAGCACAATTTTTATATGATGTGATACAATAGTCGCTTTTAATTGTTATTAAATGTCTTACAATGTATGTCATTCATCACTATGAGTAATAATAATTGGACAGTTTATACAATAATAGTAGTAGTGTACTCCTCCACTTTTAATTTTACCACAAGAATAGAGTAGGCGTTAGTCCCACCTATTTCTATACTAAAGGGTTCTGATGAAGTTGTCAAATTGAGTTGCTGGCAATGAATGAGGGGGGCTGGGGCTTGTTGCTCTCTATTCTTTTTCCAGGCCTGGTGCTTTCTCAAGTCATCTTAATAGTGAATATACCTCCCTCAGAGTATGTAATAGCTAATGAAGGAGAAGAGGTATCTCTGTACTGTCTGACCCTTGATAATCATCAAAATGATATGACGCAAACTCAAACATCATGGTTGATCAGGAGGTTTGGAGGAAGCCTTAGAGCAACAGCATTCAATGGGACTACAGGTGAAGTTACAGAGCCACCAGAATTTATTGGACAATTCACAGCAACTGGTGAACTAATACAAGGAATAAGTCAAATACTCACATACCAGACTAACTTTACCTTATTAAACTTCACCAGAGAATTTGATCTAGCTCGGATTACTTGTGGTACAGGGAATCCTGGTGAAGCTTTTACTTATACAATAGGATTACCAGGTATAACTTATCTTTAAGTATAAAAATTCTATGTATTTTGTATTGCCTCATAGTTGTTCCGTCTCTGCTGACAAATACTTTCATTCAAGCATTAGTTGAGGGGAATAGTGTCAGTGTGAATCTACATGGAGGACCACCAAATGGATTTCCTCCGACTATAACATCTTCACAATTGTCATTAAATGGTAATCCTGTATCAAACACTGGAGTAACTGTGAATGATTATAATGTATCATTTACTAATGTACAACGTAATCAATCTGGTATATATACTCTAACTGTTAGTAATGATGCTGGAACTAGTAACACT
>NW_003546338.1:181883-182947 GCF_000090795.2 Amphimedon queenslandica | reverse complement strand
CTGAAAATTTTTCTTTGTCATTTTTGACAAAATTTGGTCAAAGACCCTTTAAAATTCATCAATAGTTTAATTTTGATCAGATACAGCTCAAAATTAGAAAATCAAAATTTTATTAAATTGTTGATAGACTATTTTATCTCCTCTTTCTGTAGGCATTCCTTCATCTCCAGTGATTACTGATAATGTAACATCTCCTGGTTTACTAGTATTAAGAGTACATACAGTGTATCCTGGTGATATTAATATCAGGTTTATTGTTAATATTACTAACACATCTGACGGATCTATAAGTTCTACTACACATCAATTCAATAATTATCAGGCTAATGATACTGTTGATATTTATATTAGTATACCTAATGGTGGGTCGGTATCAGTCGGTATAGTAGCCATCAATCAATATGGTGCTTCAGGTATTATTATTTTACCTCAAGTCTTGACTATTGATCCAAGTGAGTATATTATTTGCATTTTAATGTGTCACTACAATACATTACATTGCTGCAGTATTCAGTACTACTGTATCTATCATTACTACATCAGTTACTGATAGTGTATCAACTGCAACTATTTCTATTGTTAATACTCCTACCACTACACCTCAAACTGTTGATGGATCAGGTTAATTTCTTGTTCTTATTTTTCAGTTTTTTTGTTCATAATTATAGGATTATCAAGTGGTGCTATTGCTGGTATAACAATCAGTATATTTATATTACTGATAGTAGTTATGATACTCATCATTATTATTGTTTTACAGTATCTTTTCTTTAGAAAAAGTATGATAGTATATACTTATTTATTATTTACATTATTTGTTTTGTTTCAGAATCTGCTGGTGAAAAAGAAGCAACAGTTTTAGGTAATATAGCATCAATTCCTTCAGTATCTAATGAAGCATATGCAGCAATTGATTCAATTGTTAATGTACAAGAGAATGTGGCATATTCTTTACCTCAGAGACACACCATTACTGCAGCTAGTCCTCCTACTGGCTCATCAACAGCTCCAGCTTTATATGAAACCATTAGTTTCTAATTTAAAATTTTTTTAAGTCTATTGAG
>NW_003546338.1:136865-180013 GCF_000090795.2 Amphimedon queenslandica | reverse complement strand
ACAATCAGTATATTTATATTACTGATAGTATTTATAATACTCATCATTATTATTGTTTTACAATATCTTTGCTTGAGAAAAAGTATGTTTATATTTACTTTATTAATTGAATGTTTTGTTTCAGAGTCTGCTGGTGAAAAAGAAGTGACAGTTTTAGGTAATATAGCATCAATTCCTTCAGTATCTAATGAAGCATATGCAGCAATTGATTCAATTGTTAATGTACAAGAGAATGTGGCATATTCTTTACCTCAGAGACACACCATTACTGCAGCTAGTCCTCCTACTGGCTCATCAACTGCTCCACCTTTATATGAAACTATTAATATTTAGAAGTAAAAAGCTTCATTATTGTTGAACGCCAATAGATTGAAGTGTTGATGTAAGACAATAAGCAAGAGTTCAGTACAATGCAGTAATTAGATGCTAATTATTTAAACTAGAATAAAAATAGATCTAATTTTGCTAGCATGTCACTTTAATAGGGTTTTTAGTTGAAAAAAAACTAATTGCATGCTAATCTAGGTATTTAAAATTAAGTATCTATCTGTGCACATGCATGTGATTATTCTGATCAAGTATAAAGTAATGAGAACTTTAATTTAGAAACAATTTAAAAGGAAATTAACAAAAAAGCATTAATTTTTTATTTATATCAATCAAATAAGCTAAAATAAGCAGTCACTACAGTTTTCATGTTTATAATTTATTAGTTACTCAATATTTTTAAAAACCAATCTACTGGCTTTTTCATAGAATTGATGATTACTTTGCAACGATCTGCTACCTTGTCTCCAAATTTTTTCCTGAATGTTTCTGCTGTAACTTCTTTGACAAAATCTTCATTAATCTCAATACCTTGATCAAAAAGGTATTTTGTTGATTTGGTTGGGCTCAATTCGCTATGTAAGGATGAGGTGCTACTTTTAAAAGAAGTTCCCGCTCCTATTGATTGTATAGTAGAAGATGGAGATTTATTTTGGTCTTGTCCTTGTATCAATGATAAATCTGATTCACATTTAGCTGTGCCTAATCCTGGACTTATACTCACATCATTAGTATGTTCTGGTAGCTATAATTATAGTAAAACAGAAATATTTAATCCCTTTATATAGTAAAACAGTAATATTTAATCCCTTTATATATTCCATACCTTTAGTGTTTTGTTTTCTCTCTTGGGCTTTGGAGAAATTGGTGGACTTTGCTATAAATATTTTTATAATTATGACTATATAATTACAGGTAATATACCTTTGACGACTTCAGTTGTAGTGAATGTCGAGAACTTGATCTAGCTGGTATCCCAAGATTTTGTACGTCCTAAACAAGAGCACAAATAAAATTTATGGCTTAAATAATGTAATGTTTTTTTTACCTTTGATGTAGTTGTTGGAAAATCTTGAGCGGAATTACTTTTTCTCTACATGATTGAAACAGCATCACAATGTTACATAAAATCTTGAGCCTGATAAATATGCATTCATGCCTCATGCTATGTGTACAATGAACTGTAACTTTGTACTAATGATTTTATACTTTGTGTATGCATTTTGTAAGCATTAATATTAATACTTATTACCATAAAGAGTGGATTTGTTGCTCTGCGTGTGCGAGTAATTGGTGCTTGACTAGTTGCTTCTTTTTTTTCCATTTGCAAAAACATCTAGAGTAGAATGATTATAACTTTATTACCAGAGACTAAATAGCTCTAACTAACATTTCTGATATCATTAAAACTTTGTGCACCCTACACACAGTACAATTTCAATTATTTAAATTTCAAAACTCTATATACTTGTAGTTTCTCTGCTTTTTCTAATTTTTCTGGTTTCTCTGTTTTCTCTTTTTTTTTGTGTTTTCTCTTTTTCTTTTGTTTCATCTTCTGCAGATGCTATCTAATAATATTGTAATTATTTATAGTTTCTAATTTTATCTATATACCTTCAATTCTGGGATATTATGGTCTGTTTTTTCTGGTACATCTAATGATGGTATCTAAATGTATAATAAATAGTTACTACAATACCATTATGTTCTACCTGATCCACCTCTATAGTGCTGTCTTCATGCTTAAGTTTTATGCATAAATTATACAAAACTATTTAATTTATTATACCTTCTCACAATCTTCATCTGTATCACTATTATCTTCTTCCTTTAAAGTGTTGTATTATTATGCAAAAAAGTATAATAATTTACTTGTGGTATGGGAATATCAGTATCATCATCATCATCATATTTCAATGCTGCACGAATAAAATTCTAAATTTTAATATAAAGGGCAATTAAGTATTGTAATGACTATAAATATAATATTTACTGGTTTTGTATCATTCTCTCTGACAGCTTGTGCTTCTACCTAATATTTCTAAAAATAAATATATCACTCTTATAATCAGAAAGTCACTTTTATGCCTTGTCCTTTTAAAACCTCTCCTTTTTCTTTTTCTCTTTGTTCTTGATCACATTGTGATTCTCCTTGTGCATCACCTTGATGACTAAAGTCACCCTATTAAAAACAATTAAATTAAGTTTATTCTACTGTTTACATGACATACTTGCTTCTCTTGTTCCAAATCTCCATTATTTGCTTTATCGTCAGCTTTATTTGCAGCGACCATACGATCACTGTTTATTTTAAGAAAGAGATGTGTATCTTTCACTCGTAGGCAGCAAGCTTCCCAAAAACAGTTGAACCAGTTGTCCCGATCAGGAAGGTGAAGTGGTTGCAAACATCTCTTTGTTTTTTTGTAATCTCCAGTTGGTACAACAGGAACTTTGGTTGCAATGTTAGGATTTACTCCAACTTCACTAATAAGAAAGCTCTGAAGGCCCTCTTTCCATATTTTAAGACGACCTTGGAATCTTTTTTTCTCAACTTCTGTCCACTCTTCATCCAAAGCATTCTCTGTGTCTGATTCTGAATCATCTCTATCATCTCGTCTTGAAACGTCTTCTCTGTTAGCAAACGTGAGGACAAACACGGTGTAATTCCAAAAACCCTCACCAAACGCTTCCGTTAGCACTCTCATAGCATTCTTATCGTCATCTGTTAGACGTGTGTTGGTCATTTTGGTGCAGTAAACAATCAGACTAAGCTCTTGGCACGTATTTCTCATTTTCTCAATGTAGGCTTCATTATTTGATGTGCCATCTTGTAAACCAGGGGAATCAAACACTTTGATTGAGATGTTTTTGATGACTTTAGAATGCACTTCAACTTCAGTGGTACATCTTGTCGCTTGGGCCCCTTCCTTGGCAACTTCACATCCCAAGATGCCATTGATGAGGGTAGATTTCCCTTGACCAGTCTTCCCAGTGACCAGTATCCTCAATTCTGATTGGTTTTCTTTATTCCAGAGGGTTAAAAGTAGTGACTCAAGTGATTCTGGAGTATTTATACCAAAAATATCTCTTGGCATGTCAACAAAGACAGAATCAAACAATTTTTTAGCAATCCTATATCAAAAAATCATCATGTATAGATCTAATCATCTGGTATAAAAGTCTTACGTTTTAGCCATTGCTATAGAGCTCAAGTTTACTTCACAAAGATTGAGATAATACTGTACAAAGGTTACTGCTGGGATCTAGCTATTATACCTATTATACTACCAGTATATGCATGCTTATATAAACATTTCCAAGAAATATTGCCCATGCATATTTCAGGTGTATCCGCTCAGATTGACCTTTTATTTATACATGCTAAAGTATGGGCATTGTACACAATTTAATGTGGTCTATGGTCCATATTATATTAAAGACAATGAATTGATGCAAAACATGTAAAGCAGTTTGTACTTATTGTAGTAATTATAGCAATTGTTTTGGTAGCACAAAAGACAGAGCATAAAATCAATAGACTTGTAAAGTGCATTTGTTCATAAGCATTGCACATTAACACTACTGAGTTATGTAGGTATGGTCATGCACTTCTGGTCACAAAAAATAATGAATCCACCTTAAAACGCACCTGGGTACAATCCACCTGTACATGCATCAAGCATGTGGCATGGGCCACCAGCCACACTGCATACATATACAGGTAGTCTAATATACAAGACTAACAGGAGGATGGTACCCATATGCAGGTGGGTTTATACTATTTTCTTGTGACTAGAAGTGCTGAATAGCACAATGGTGCAAAGACAAAATATAATCCATAATATCTAATAATGAATTTCTTTATCTACATCCATTATGTAAACTACATTATATAGCTGATATTTTTCCTAGGTATTGTAGTATTTCCAGGAAAATTCCTGGTACAATGAAGAGTGTGGCCTGTGGTATGAGGAGGTGTTGTGCTAATACTTTTTGTGACAGTAATTGTAGATAATAGTATCTGCTGTATATGACCCAGCAAATCCACCTTTTGGTAGTATTTGTTATATTTGATTTTAATCTCAATTTTTGAAATTATGATTGATGATAATTGCTATGGTCACATTGCCTTCAAAATACATATAGTTCTTTTGCATCGTGAAACTTGCCTCAATAGCTAATGAATTATCAAAAT
Source organism: Amphimedon queenslandica (assembly GCF_000090795.2). Classification (NCBI taxonomy): domain Eukaryota; kingdom Metazoa; phylum Porifera; class Demospongiae; order Haplosclerida; family Niphatidae; genus Amphimedon; species Amphimedon queenslandica. The sequence continues at coordinate 175,491 of NW_003546338.1, read as the reverse complement.
TAAAGAACCAATGCATGCATCAATAATTATGTATTGACCTCTCTCTCTCCCTGCCCACTATCAAAGTACAAATAAAGAGATTTTTATGATCTCATTTTTTAGACTATTTTGATTCCACAGATCCCTGTACTTTCCACTTTTTTATGCCCCTGCTCCAGCTGTCACCAAAAGTCTCCTGCTCACTCGCAACTCTCTCGTGGTTTCTAACTGTTATGCCCCCACCCAGGTCCAGCAGGTGTTGTGGTAACTAGGGTCACTTGGTGAACAAGGCAGCTCCCTGTTAGGAGGTAACCTCAGGTGTTAGAGAAGTCCCCAATTATTGCTGGGAATCAGACGTTCTCCCCCTGAGATTGCTACATGACTCACATCTTGTCAGGTTTTCTGCTCAGAACTAATCACGGGTCAACTCTATAATCAATCACCAATCAATCTATCCAGTACTTTTATTTCAATTATTTTTTAAAAATTATATAATTATTAATTATCACTGATTATGTTGCTGTTATTTTTCCTTTTTATTCATGCTTGCACACACAAATCCTAACAGTAATATATATCTAACTTTATATTTTATCTCTGGGTATCTGCAGCTCTTGCAGTTATTTCTTCAAGATGTCTCTATTCCTTGTCTATCCCTCTCTCTCCTTCTGTACTTTATATCCTACCCATCTTGTAAAATCATTATTAAATTAAAGTAAATCAAATTAACTGCCTATAAAATTTTGTGTAAAAAAAGAAAATTAGTGCAGAGTGGTCTAAAAAACTACAGTCACAACGGAGAGCAGATCAAACCTGTTGCCAATGAATCAGAATAAATACCAACTGGTAAAAACGTACCATATAGCGCTTTATTTTGGCGGTGCTTTATTTTGACGATTTTGCTGTAAAATTGTAATTAGCGGTTTTTAATTTGGCAGTTTTTGTGTACATGTGCATTACTGAGCATGCGCAATAATGATTGGCAGTTTTGTTTTGATATTGGTGATTTTGCTTGCAAACCGCCAATCGCCAAAATAAAACTCCGCCAAATTAAAGTGCTATATGGTATCACATAAACTTTGTGGTCAGTCTGTCCCTATTGCTTTTGAAACAAGTGCTACTTCTTCAACCTTCATATCAGACAATTCTGCTTATGGAGCCTTTTAACTAATGAAATTACTATTAATGTTTTTTTTCATTTATAAGTCTAGTGACCTAATTAGCATACTGTGGTTGGAAAGGAATGTGCACATATAGGACAGATCATTGTTGTGATAATTATTTCCAAAAATTCATTGCAGATAAATTAGCCACTTTGCAAAAATTTTCATGGTGTTTCAGTTTGTGGTTTTTGTGTTTAAAATATTATTATATACCCTCTAAATGGATTTAGGAACATTCATAGCCACAAAACCGAACTCACTATAAATATTCACTTTTAATTTATAACATGACATTAAATCTTAAGTCAATGAGTTCAGTTATAATGTACTATCTAGTCTATCTAGAGCTAAAGGTTCTCTTTTTTAGTCACATACACTCAATAGCGGCACAAACAAAAATTATGTATAATACTATAGCAGCATGGATCTAGCACAATATTAAGGATAATAGCTTAACTAATAAGTTATTTCTACTTCATTTTTCTACCTAAAAGATCTAGTACAACAGCATTAGCTTCAATAGGTTCTCGGAGCCTGGAACTATCACTTTCATGTTTCTGCAACTGAGAGGCAATTTGAATATTTTTTGAAACCATTTGTAGACCTTGTTGAATTTTCTTTAACTCCTCAAACAGTTCTTTATATTCTGATGTATGATGACGAGATCTACTTTTGTAATCAGATTCCATTTTTTCTAAATCGAGATAGGTAGTTTTAGGTCTACTATATATGTGATCAAACTCATTAGCTTGGTGAAATATGCTTGATAACTGATCATGAAATTTTATTAAAGTAATATCATCATCTGGTAGTAAATAAGGTGAATGAAGCAACTGCTTTATGCTTTTAAAGGCAAGCTTCACTTTTTCTTCCAGTAATTCTCTCCTCTCTCTAAATTCTTCATTTTGCCCCCTGATCAGTTTGTGTTGAAATGTTTTAACATGTTGATCGTATGATGTACTATTTTGTTCCAACTCCCTATATTTTTCTTTTTTTGGCTCAAAGTTTATTTTGCGGTCACAAACTTTGCAAAAATCATTAATAATCATATGCTCTTTTAGCTTTTTGATAAATGTTTTCATAGCCTGATGCTTGTGATCTGATTTTCGTATAACTAGGATCTTGAATACCGGTACTTGCTTGGCAGTGTCTTCCAATTTATGATCACCATTACTAGAAATATTATCTTGTTTAATTTTGCAAATTGGCTCAAAATACTTAAGTGCTTCAATTATGTCACCACATAAAATTCGGTTATATTCAATTTTCTTGCCATCAAACCAAATTTGATTCATTGTCTTATTTTGAGCTTCACTTAGCAGTTCATCGAAAACATTAAAAATATCTTTAAAACACGAAACAGCAATTATTTTATTGTAAATTTTTTTTGCAAAGAATGGTACAACTTCTGATGCAGATGGTTGTAATTCTGTTGCTAAGAGGGTGCAGTTCTTATAATAAAAACCATCTGGCTTGGATTCAGCAATAAGTATATTGGTATACAGTGTCAGAATTAAAATGAAATAGCATATCATAACTTGATGATTTTCATGACTAAGAAAACAGGAGGCACAATTATTTTGAAGCAGTATGAGTATATTTTGTAGGAGCGATAAAGCATCTCGGTACTTAAGTCTATATATTTCACTTTCCTTGCTACATGACTCTATTATAGAAAACTCTGGAGAAACTAGAATATTAAAGTTGTTTATAACGAAGCTAAAAATTTGAGGCACAAAGAATGTTTTATCATGTTCATACATTGAAATAAAAAATATTGAAGAGATGCTCTGAACTATTAAAATATAAAGAAGGTTTTCACATGATATAGATGCTAAAGTTTCGGGTGAATGAATTATTTTTTGAAGTAGCTCATTATTGGTGCTGCTTAAAAATTCTGTCATGGAAAAGGGAAAATCAATCCACGAGCAAAAAATATGACTAGAATCAGCTTCAATACAAAACTTGATATCTACTGTTTTGGTATTCTTTAATTCATCACGAAGTTCAATTGTACTACCAGTGGTGATTAAACTTAGTCTCCATAATTTTATGCACTGATCTAGTGAATTGAAATTTTGGCAAATTTGTTTATTCAAAACTTTCTTATACTCAGCCTTGCACATGTTAAGAATAGCTGTGTTAGCTTGAATAGATTGCAAATGATGTTGTTGCCAGGCAGAATTTTGAAAAATATTGAAAAGAGTGAAGGGAGCCAATAAGATATTTAATAGATGCATCTGTATCTTGGAATCAAAAAAGTTATGAAAAGTCGCACACAATTCAATATCACCAATTATGTAAGGGTATTCAGAGCTGGAGCTTTTTCTAAAAAATGAGAGTGATTCAGCAGCATCTTTCTCGCTAATTTTTGTTAGCCAACTTTCATAGCACTTTTTAAAATGTTCCTGAATTTTTTGATTCAAGTTTTCTCTTGAAATAGAAGTGCTATTTAATTGTAGTTGAAGCCAATGGGCTTGACATGGTGGAACTAAAACAGAATTATCTGGAAGCAATTGCATTTGGTTTAATTCGAAGTATAGCAATATCCATTTAGATTCAGTCTGAGATATTTTTCTGGTTTGGAAAACTTTTGACAATCGTGTTGCTCTCAAAGAAAATTTGAGCACATCAGTAGCAGACGGGTTTTCAAGCATGGAATAAAGAATATTTACAGCTTCTATCACTCCACCTTCATTTTGGAGCTCTTCAAACATACAAATTGCCTTTTTGCATGCTGATATATCACAACAAAATTTAGCTTTTAGCATCAATACTTGAGCATCAAAATTTTTATTACAAAATTTAGTCATTGCACGCTCCAATGATTCTACAGTTTTTTTCACATCACCTTCACCAGCTAGTTTGGCATATGCACGACAAAGTAAAAATTTTATTTCTTGGTCTTGGTCCATAATTTCTGCAATTTCTAAACCTCGGTCATAAAGACCATGTTTCCAAGAATATTCTAAAACTTTGCTGTATTCATCAGATAAAATGTAAAAATCTAAGACATCATCATGAAACTTGTATACTGCCAGATACTTAGCTACTAAATTTTTGTCTTTTAACTCATTAGTTATCACTTCTTTAACAAATGATTCGCTTTCATTTTTCATGAAATATCTTACACATTTATGGGCCAAATTTCTAACTTCAAAATCTTCAATAGTAACTTTAACTCCATATTCTATAGCTTTTTTTAGTGCTCTGATATTCTGTTTAGAAGCTAAAAGTTGCGATATAACCCTGTTCCATCTTCTTCTTTCTTCACATAATCTAATAAAATCGTCATATTCTTCAGCTAATATATAAAACTCGCCAGCTAGCTTTATCTATAAATTAAAAATAAATCAAAACATGTTATACATAGATTTAGTGGCTCACTTTTCCAAGTTTTTCTAAAAATTGAGCAATTTCATCATAGCAATGTATTTTTTCATCCTTGGAAATTTTAAAAGTTGCTGCTTTAAAGCACTTTGCAGCTCTAATGAGCACTTTTCTGTCATTAAGAATGCTGCCAGCTTTTAAAAAGTATCCTGCTGCATTCAAGAATTTACATTTTTTGGCTTCCATAAAAGCATGAACTTGGTATAAACGACTTGCATCTTGAGCTCTCAAGTAAGAAGTTTGAGCCTGTTCCCACAATTGCCTTGACATGAAAAAATCTCCAGCTGCCTTCCATTCTTCTGCTGTGCTCTCTTCAGTTGTAAAGTCAATGACAGATTCATTGAATTCTTTTATTAGGCCTTTTTTAACGAAAAATTCATACATTGGATGTTGACTTTCACTCTCATTATCAAAGTTGTCATAGATCCATAAATTTCTTTTCGCACGAGTGAGTGCTGTATACAAACATTTTAGTTCAGCATTAAGAGCCTTGTGCTCAGATTCAACAAAATTTTTTAAAACAGGAATATATTTTGTGGCTATTTTCTTTTTAGATTTTTCAACTTCTAAACAAGTATAGGCACTCACAAGTTCCCAGCTTTTTATGCTAACCTGCAATAATTAAGAAAAATTGTATAATAAAAATGCAACACGTTTATGCCTTACTTGTGAGTTAGAAAAAAAATTAAAAAGTAAAATATCATTAAATTCAAGCCCTTTTGCTTCAAGAACTGTAAATACAAGAGAATTCTTAAGTGATTCTGGAATTACAGTCTCTTTTGATGGAATAATGACAGCTTGATGAGCTCCAAAATCAATCTCACGCACTTCATCCATTGCAAATTGATTCCTAGCTAACATATCTTCAGGACTTCTGTCATGACAGAGAAGTAATGGTTTACGAGTAGGCATCACATCAGAATATGTGATATTTTCAATACTTTTTGGTATAGCATCAAATGAATCTTTAAAAAACCGACCCAGTAACTCAATTACACTATTTGCAATATTTACTATTCCAGCATGTGCCCTGTAATTAACAGTCAAGTAGTGTAGTTCATCAGGGACAACAACTTTACCTTGATAAATTTTCAAACATTTTAATTCATAAAACAGAGAACGAACATCAGTAAATCTGAATGATACTCCCCTCATTATACTCTGGGCTGAATCACCACACAGAAAGTTCCCATTGGGACAGTGAGATAAACTAAGAAGCAAATAAAGCTCAGCTTCAGTGAAATCTTGAACTTCATCAATATAAAAATTGTGAATAATACATGAAAACTTTGAGCGATGCTTGTAAAGATGGTGAAGTAAATCGCATTCATCAAAATACTCCTGTCCCTTTTCCATTGGGTATTTGCAATATTTTTGGTATTCTTGAAACAATGTGTATATAACTTCTCTGTTTTGTGTAAAATTTGGTGCCTTACTTTTGCCGATTTTGAAGTATTCTTCTTTTGAGAGATAGCCATTCACAGATGTAAGAGAGAGAATTGATCCCTTGATAAAGGATTTAATTTCTTGCCAAACTAAAATCGGGTCAATTTTCATTGTTTTCAAAATTTTATGAGATGCTATCTTGTCCCAAATTTGATTTTGAAATAACGATGCAGTAACTTCTATCATTGTTCTACCAGATTTACAGCCATCAGTGACAATATCTCTATGTAATTCATTTTCATTTTCATCTTCAGAATCAGACTCGAACTCAACTACATCATCCAATGAGCCGATATTTTCTTCATTGAACAATTGCTCTGAATTTGCAATTATGTCACGAAGCTCTCCGTTGTTCCATCTAAAATAAGAATCGTTGCTAAGAGTACTATCCATCAACATTAGCAAACGCCTTGAAGTAATAAAAAGGGGGAAATGTTGTAGATCATTAAACGAGGTTGGCAATGCTGCATGCTCTAATCCTAAATGCTTCTTGTGCAATAAATGGTGACTGGAAACCAAGTCATAAAACCTATGCTTGACTTCTTGACAAAGATAAGGACTCTTGGTTACAAACACTTGATGTAAGTGATCACATTTGTCTTCGCCAGGAACTGCTTGTTCTTCTGTTTTAGACATGCAGCTGGCTAAAAGTTCATCATTTGATTCAGAAGGTTCTTCAATCTTGCTATTTTGTCTCCAATGAGTTAAGCGAGGAATGATTGGTTCATCAGTGTCGTTAAGTATTTCCCAGTAATGACGAAACTCTTCCCACATACGTGAAAGGCAACAGGTTGTTTTGCCTGTCCCAGAACGCCCAACAACTAAAATAGTACTCTCCTGGTAAGACATGTTAGCAATAGCAGTCTCATCAGGATCCATATCAACAATGCAATGCTCTTGATATGACAACTTTAGAGGCAAGCCCAATCTACTAACTGATGGGCTGTTTCTTATCATTTTTAGAACATACTCAGGTAAAGAATAAATTGGTACTGCTCCATATTCATCTTTCATCATAAATAAGACCTCCTTTGATGTTTCACTAGGCACACTGACCGGTTTGTAACATGATGGTTTGCCTTCAGAAATGAGGTCAACTGTATACACCCCACCTTCTTCTCTACCACGCTTGATCCAATTCTCTGCATTTTTCACTGCCTTGTCTAATTTTTTGTGATCTATTATTACATCTACAATCACCAGTACTTTACAATGGCTGTGTCTTGAAGGACAATATAAAACTGTTTTATACCAAAGTACTCTTTTTGCTGAATCAACATTTCCTTGATACATTGTTTGAACTTTTGAATGCGCCTTTTTGTTAAGTCTGGCTTTAGCCTGACCACAAGCAAGCTTTTTAATGGTACATAACACACGCTCAACTAACTTAGGTTGAGCAGTTTCAAAAAATTTCTTGACACGTGGAGAACAAAATACCTCATACTTTGCTTCTTCATTTAAAATCTTAAGTTCTTCAGCATCACCTTCACTCTCATCTATGATGTCATTGACATCATGGTTTTCATTTGTAGGATGACTAGTCGGATTGACTGGTCTTTTAGATGCAAAATAACTTGAGTCTTCATCCAATGCATTTACTAAAAGCCGTTCCATTTTCTTATAGGTCATAGTTTCAACATGCAGAGGGGTGCGTTTTGATTTGTCAGCTTGATGGGAACTTCGCTTATAAGTAGATCTGGTGTCAAGGGAGCTGCTTGGACTAATTTTCTTGACGGGGTTAAGGGCAATAGAATCATTAAATTGGTCTGTTTTATCAAGTGCTTCTTTTTGATCTAGACCTTCACTTTCAGGAATAGCTTTTAGGGACATCTTTTGATTTTTTACTTTTTTCCCCACAGTATGAGGATAGGAATGTAAAGAGCTTGCTTTCCTGAGAATCATTAAACGCTTATCATTCTTATCATCGCAATAGTCTTCTGCACTGAGGCCATCACAGTCCTTAATACAGGGATCTATCTTTTTTTCATTGCAAAGAAAGCGGCATATTTCAATGCTAACTTCATCACATTCAGTTTCCTTCATAACAACATGTAAAGGAGTCATCTTCTTATCATCATAAAGACACTTAGAAACATCTGTTTTACCACAAACCAGCTTCAAAATGTGAAGAGACTCTAAATAAAAATAAAAAATTTTTAGATATATTATTGCGTTAGTCTATGATTATTTCTAAAAATTGTTTAAAATACTTGGAATGCATGTATATCTGTGGTAAGTGGTAACATACATTACATGACAAGACCTACTTGCTTGAAGAGCCAGCTCTGTAGCAGCATGAACAACTGTCCCACCGCTACCACTGTAAGCAGCTTCTAAGCCAATGACATCTGCTCCATTTTCTAGTAAAATACATATTAGTTCAACCCGCTCGGGCTCAATTGTGTAGCTTTCAATTCTATCAACAATTAACTTAACAGCTTCGTGTAGAAGACTTGAATCGAAAGAAACACCTGCGCTGACTAGCTTCTCAAGAAATGATACATCAGAAAGAAGGAGAAATTTTGGATACTTTAAAACATCACAAAGATTAATCTTTGATGTATCAATGCAGCCAGATTCCAAAATAGCCATGGCAAATTTTCTTCTCTTATCTATTTCTATCTTATCAGAGCAGAAGCAAAAATTTAGAAGCTCTCCCTTTTTTTCAGGACTGCAGCGTGTCTGAAGAAATTCTTTAAATGTTTCCACATCAAAGTATTTTGAAAAACCTTTGACGACATCGACTGTGAAAGATTTCATCTGTTCAAGGAACAATGATGCTATAATTAGGTTCTTTTCCTTACAGGCGAAAGTAGCCATTTTCTGAAGTTTAGAAGGAGAGACATTGCATTTTGACATAAGAAATGTGATGATTTCAGGCTTATCATCCAGGACAAGTGCATTAAGCAGAGACAGGGTTAGATTATTCATGTAATGCATATCATGCAGTAATTGGTAGATATTTAGAGATAACACGCCTTCCTCGTACAACCATTGTGAACATGTGTGAGACTCTGTTACAAATTTGCCCTCAACTATGACATTTCTGAAAGGCTCACATTTATTGATGAGAAAACTAATTACTTCTTTCTTTAATGAAGCATCTAAGTGAGGAAGAAAGCACTTCAGTGCAGAAAAAAGGCCAGAGACATTGGCAGTATTAAGACATTTCTCAGGAATGAGTGAAATAAAACCTATAAAAATTATGATTATTATTGCTATGAATTAGCTTGCTACATACCATCACCATAGGTCAAAACAAGAATGACAGTTTTCACAAGTACATGAGTATCAGGATTAGTTTTTGATTTTGACAAGTAGTCACAAAACATTTTAATTGTAGCTTCACTTGGATTTTGAAAGAAAGTCTTACTATTCGCTGCAGCATCAGTATACTCCTCTAAATAAGCCTCCCAATGTCTTGCATTCTACATAATACAAAAAAAAATAATGAGGTTCTTTTACATAATGATGCTGGTTGCTTAGCAAATAATTATTATAATAAAAGAGTTAATGACTAAGTTTTATTACATGTATAACAGCACAACAATAATGTTAATGAGAGTATAAAATAGTATATAAATATACCTTTCCTGCATCTTCAATATTGTCTATGATGACAGTGTCTCCAATGATCAATTTGTTAACTCCAATGTCTTTAAGGCATGCTGTCTTGTCTTCAGCTTGAGAAATAAGATCATGCATTACTTCATTAGGAGCACAGAATGTTGATTCAACAAATGAATCTGTAGCAATTTCTATTTTAAGAAGATGAAGGTAGTCACCATAGTCGTAAAGTGCTCTTTTGATAAATTCTTTAAACTCCAATATTGTGAGATGCTCAGCTAATGATGTTTGCAGCCCCAGGATTATCATACATTGATACATGGAATAATCAAAACATTCATTCTCTTTTTGAAGCTCTTCAGCCAGAGATATACTTGCCAAATTTTTTTGATGATTATTATTCTCAAATTCGTAAGTTAGTATGACTTTAAAACCATCAGAGAGTTTAAAGTTTTCAGCTATTTTAACAAGTATAGAATAATTGAAGAAAGAGCAAAACGTAGTATGTAGGACAAAAAATATATCATCAATGTCATTTGCATCTTTCACTTTGCTTTGACACTCCTTGTTAGGGTGGTATGAAATAATAAATTTTCCAAGATCATCAATATTGATATTTGCAGTTTCCACTACTTTTTTAAATTCAAAAATGAATTCTCTCAAATTAGATACATGCTCGTCAACTTGAAGAGTTTGATCAGCCAGAAGTATTCCTAAATTATAATATACTAAATGTAAATCAGACCAAGGGTCAATTACAATTGTAATTGTAACTAAAGACTTAATTGCTTAAGCCTTAACAAAACTTCATTAGAATTATTATCAAAATTGAGTTGTATCAAATCAATATAGACTAGGCCTGGCGATAGTAGTAATATCACTGTCACGATATTTTCTAACTCTAATATCACAATAGTAAACATATCACGATAGTTCAGCCATAGGGTTTACATGTGGAAATACAATGATTTATTTAAGGATGTAGTTGTTGTACTTAACTAATACATCTATTATTTTGTATAATCACACTACACATGCATAATAATACTAGTTAATTTAAATTTATTTAATCCAAATTTTCAACGAGAAACACTGTCCCACTTCACATGCTGCTAATGTAGCAGGGACAGTGAAAACCTTGAAGCAAGCTGTGCTAGCAAGTCATACTACTCTATGAGTGGAAGTTGCTATTGATTAGAACTTAGAAGATGATTACAGCTATTTATGTGCATGCTCCATACACATGTGATAACTATCGTAATAGTTAGAATAACAGTCGTGATAGTTAGAAATATTACAGTATCACTGTCACGATAGTTGTACACTATCACGATAGTTGTACACTATCACGATAGTGCAACTATCGATACTATCACCCAGCCCTAATATAGACACAAGGGAAATGTTCAGATTAGGTTTCTCAACTGAGCAAGCTAAACAGCAAACCCCATGAGCTGGCAAGAAGCTAAGCACTATACTGAAAAACCCTGATTGTCATGCTTTCATCTAGGTGTGTACAGTGCACAAGTACATAATTATGATCATGTAATGTGAAGTGATTACTGAAGTAGATTTGGTATTAATTTTGTCAAAAATGGCAAAAAAATTCTCCATTTTTATATTTTTTTCTAATGCATATACATGTTTTGATGTTGTATATCTAATTTGAGCTATTTCAATCAAAACTGGATTTTTACAAGTTGTTAAAGTTAATCAAAAATCAGGCCAAAGTCCCTACAAAAATTTTGGATGAATTTTGACAAAAATGAAAAAGAAAAAATTCTCCATTTTTATAATTTTTTTCTGATATATATACCATACAAAATGATTTATTGGCAAGGAATTAATATTGGCAATTGGCAGTAGAATCTATGAAGAAATTGCCAACATAAAATCCGTCATTTTGTTTCAATCTGAGCATGCTCAATGGCACGTGGCACAAAATCGCCAATATATAATCCACCATTTTAAAAGCAAGCCATGTTTCTGTTTCATGAAAAACATATCAAAATGTAAATGAAATCACTTGTACTTCAACATGGCTACATGTAAGTTGTGAGGTTTTGTAATTGACCACAGGTCTGATATAAATTATTAAATCTTATTTACCTTGATATTCATCTTTTATCTTATCAGCAACAATAGATAGCAATGGAGGATGTTCGTTCAATATTTGAAGCAACCTATGAAATTTTTCTCTCTGCCGGGCCACAACTCGTAGTAGGCCATTAATTATTACATAACTTTGAGTTTCACAGCTTGCCATTCCTTTGATCCTCTGATATGCCATCCAAGTAACAAAACCATGTGTGACCAGGTCTAACACCAGCCTCATTGGCTCAATATTCGCTTCGTGGAGTTTCCAGGTATATCTCTGCAAAATTTTCAGCTCCACAGAAGAGCATTCCTCTTCCTCAGGCTCTGTCATGGAATCGGCCTCAGCATTGATACTACGTATGGCCTCAGGCTCAGCGGCCATGATGCCTAGCTATGGAATTATGAGAAACCAACGCACTCGTAACCAACCGCACCCTTAAGAGAATACAGTGCTTGTAGTATAGCGTGTGGGTGTATCAAAGGCTGCAAGGCACCGCCACGAGTTTATATAGTGGAGACCACAGCAGGACTGCAGGAGTAGTTATTAGAAGCGTCATCTAACTGGCAATACTGTACTGATAGCTAGACGACAGTGCCCTTAATACAACCACACACTATAAACACAGCTGTCTCAACATCTTTTGAAAAAAATGTAGATCTATATACTGTCAACGAGTTTGTATACATTAACATGGGTTTTAAAACTTCTGCTAGATAAATATTATCAATGAAATTGAAACATTAATAATAATAGTTAATTTCAATTTTTCTGCGTGTTTATTAATAATAATTGTTTAAAAATAGTAATAGTTAATATTTTCAATATCAAAAAAAAAGAGATGAAATTGCTTGTACTAATTAATAGTCAATAAAATTCATTAAATATGATCTGGACTGGATAAAAAAGAGTTTGCAGGAACAAAGAAGAGATCTTATCAAAAAGCTATCGAACATGACATTATTTTAAAATTTAAAATAGTCTTCTTACCTCAGACCTTATCTTTCTCACTGACGGGTAAACTGTCAACTATTTTAAATTTAAGTGTTAGAAAATCCCTTTTTGTGGATGAAATGACTCACTTTGACTGAAAAGCTGAAACTACAAAAAATTTATTAATTAAAATTCAAAATACCTATACTCTTCATTTCAAAATTTAAATACTTGCACTCTTAATTTCCATTTCAACATTTAAATTTAAATTTCAGCTGCATTGGAAGTTATGATGAGGTGCAGTGTGCTTACCTCTTGGCTATGTGCAGGTTATTGTGATTAAAACATTCAGCTAGTGTGTCTGAAGGTGACGCAATGCATCACTAGGATCAACTCTAGTCAACTCATTGTACATGTACATGTACCTTCAAAAATAAAATAAGAATTACAAAATACAAAAAATACTAAGTTTAATTTTGCTTTCGTATTATGCAGGCACATTTTTGTAATAGATTTTCTTGTGCTTGACTCTTTGCCTAAAAAACCAACAAAACTTAATGACATCCAACACACTCCTTTTTCCCAAGGCCCAGGCTCATATTATATTATAATTCTATGTACTTTCATAGTCTACATGTCATTGAGTCTCAGTGAGGAGGCACTGGGAGTCCCTGGATTAGCTCCAAACAAGTAGTGGGCGTTGTTTGTGGAGTCATGCACAAGCTGGTATGCATATCAAGGGCATGGAGAGGGAGAGATGGAAGTGACCTTTGACTTTCAGACGACAAAAATTTATAATAATAATTACCAATTCACTGTGCCTTTTTTTGAGGATCAACCCGATTACTGTACAAGATGGTTTATTGGCGAGGAATTAATATTGGTGATTGGCAGTCATCACCAGTATAAAATCTACCATTTCAATCTGAGCATGCTCAATGGCATGTGGCCCAAAATCGCCAGTATAAAATTCACCAATTAACTGTCCATAGGCAAATTTGCCCAATTTCACTCTTGTCAATAGATCTTGTACGGTATGTCTTTTCTTTGATAACGCACTTTACTTCTTACCGTTTTTCAGTTGTGTAGACTGAGTCTTCACTGGATAAAGCAGTTTCACGACAACTGATGCCCTAAGGAAGAGAAGAATTATAAGTACATGTAGCCTGTGATGTTGCTAGGACTAGTGTACCATCTACCATGTCCATGTGCAATTGTGAATTTGATCAAAGTTGCTCTTACTGTGTAAAAAGCAGCTAGTTTTATCAATATAAAAGAATCTGCTCTAGTTCTGAAGGATACTAACAGCTGAGCTAGGCTAGCTTCCTGAAGTTGCAACAGCATTAATACCAGTACATGCAAAATGCACTCATAATCTCATGGACCCAGCTCCTCCCATCTTTGAGCCGCGCCTATTCTTATCACGTGAGCCACAGAAAATGGCTGCCTTCGGGAAGGGTATCCTTTATTTGTGCGTCTTTTTCTCCTTCGTCTTATCTTCAATAGAAGGTATGACTCCATTAGTACATTATTGCATATTGCTTCTTTTATTTAGCTAAGTCTCCCCCAGTTATAGCTGATGACGGTAACCGTACATACCTTGTAAGAGACGACAATAATGAGGTCTGCCTTTATACTAGCTTTCAAATGGTCTTCTACCTCTCACGTTCAATTATCAATGGAACCATCAATGGAGATGAGGTGGGGGAGAGCAGTACATGTAAACCCTACAAAAATTTTGTCCATGCAGTTAAATTTTGTAAGCAATATGATTATTACAATATTGTGTTCTTCTTTCTTCTCCCACTCTCTCTCTCTTCCCTCCTTCCCTTGCAATAGCAAGCTGTATCAGTGCCTAAAGCTGACGCTCCTAATCTGCTAGTTGATGGTTTTTGCAATGATACTGATTATAGTATTGTCATTGATTGGACGGACTCTGACTCCTATCCTGTTGCGGCAACTTTTGCAGCAACAATGAACTTTAAGAAAGTAAACAGCAGTGTATTTTTAAATAAAGAGATTTACTATCTGTTTGTAAAAATAAATTATACTTGCCTCTATAACTATTTTGTACTATTATCAATCCATACAAAATATTTTTTGCACACTCTTCATGTATAATGAGGTTTTATGTATTATTTATATATGTAGTATGGTGAAGGCAATAAGTATTGGAGTTTAACACAAGTACAATTGACAGGTGAGGAGTAAACTGCATAGCATTTATTATTCTCATCTACATGTACATGTACCTTGTTTATTTTGACTGTTCTGTATATTATGTTTATTTCATTCTGCTTTCACTTCTTTCTTTCTTCCTCTCTCTTTTCTCTCTCTCCATTCTTTATATTCTTTTCTCCCTCCCCTGTCTCTCTCTCTCTTTTCCATCTTCTCTTTCTACTCTCTCCATTTTAGTCTCAACACACAATGGTACCCGATACTCATCATACTCATACTCCATTAGAGATGAGTCAAGCAAAGGACTCTTCAATCGGACATTCTCCACAGATCAGTACTTTTATTGTAAAGGCTGCAAGAAGCTCAACCTTAACAATGATGTGGTCCTCGGTAACAGCAGTGCCACTTCTTATGTCACTCTAGAGAAAACTGTCATTTATTTGGGAAGCTTTGAGAACAGTGAACCAGAGAGTAAGTGACTCTATGATACTAAATGAATGTTTTGTTTGTTTAGTTGTTATTTTATGCAAAAACTAATACTAGTACTGATAATAATGCCATAGTCCTTTTCTCCAAATAAGTATTGTGTGATCTTATTGCAATCGCAAAATATGATGAACTATCCAATCTATGCTTTGTCATATGGGAATGGAAATAAATAATTGCCAAAATTTTTCATTGTGTGTACGTGTAATATAACCCCCAAAATTTAGTATTTATTGCTATTTAGTATTATTAGTTTTTATTTCCTTTCATTAATGATATGATTTCAGTATGGAAGCTAGATTGTAAACCCTAAAAGATAATCTTTGATAAATAATTTACAGCTTCCAAGAATTAATGGAATAAATAATAAGTGCATGTACATGTATACAACATACTATATAGCAAGAATCTTTTTGTGGCCCAAAATTTTGTGACTTTGCATTTTTTCAATATTTACAAAAATGAAATCTGCCAATATTGTATTTAATTGGTTTAACGTGGCAAAAAGTAGAAAATCAAGAAAAATTAGATGGATCCATTTTTGGACCACGAAAATATTTGGCTATAGGATATGCAATGTATGCTATTCAGGGTTTATGCTAGTGAGTGTAGCGTCAGAGTGATTAAGTTGTGTTGCCAAATCCACTATAGTGGTACATGTATCATATCCTTTGACTATGGTTTACTAATGCCAAGTAGTTTTTTGAATCAAGGGTTTCATACAAAGCATGCTAAGTCAGTTTAAATACAGCTTTTTGAGCAACTTTTAAATTTATTTAAAAACCAGAATCAGCTCAAAATTTGTACTATCAGGAAAAAATATAAAATGGAGACTTTTCATCTTTTAAATTTTGGCCCTAGACAGGGACTTTGGCATGATTTTTAGTAACTTTAAAAATTCATAAAAAATCCAATTTTGATCAGAATCAACTTAAAATTGTTATGCAACATAAGTACATGTATTAATTATAAAAATTGAGAATTCTCTCCTTGTCAATTTTGGTAAAATTTGGCCCAAAATCCTGTACCATAGTACAGGGTCTACGACCCAATTTTTGAGCTACTTCAAAATTTGTAAAAAGATTCAATTTTGATCAGAATGAACTCAAAATTTTTATGCAGCATAATTACATGTACATGTATATGCATTAAAAAAATTTAAAATTCTCTTCTAGCAATTTTGGCAAAATTAATTTAAAATGTGCTGACAAGAAGCTGAGCACTTGCCAAAATCCTGTAGGAAACCCTGTTTTAATCCTATAGTGCTGATTAGCTCAGTATCCATCTGATCTATGAGTAAAATACCGTATAGCGGGTAAATTTGGAGAGGCTAAATTTTGGCAAATTGCTAAATTTTGGTGATTGGCAGGTTTTAATTTGGCGAATTTGTGGCCACATGCCATTGAGCATGCGTATAATGGCTCAAAATGGTGGGGTTTTATTTTGGCAAATGGCTATCAAAATCCCAAATTCACCTAATTTAATCCCCTCCAAATTTACCTGCTATACGGTATTATACAGTAATAATTATTGGTTTCATCAACTACAAGAAGTCTTATACGTGTCTATCCAGTATGATACATATTAAATCTCTTCTCTCTCTCTCCTACAGAACACACATGTCAAGAGGATTGGGTTGCATTCCGTGAACTGATTGTTCCAATAGTGGTTGGTGCATGTCTTGCACTACTCCTTATTGTCGTACTCTTGGTGTATATAATTGCATTCGCACGAAGACGGATACTGGAGAAGAAAGGGGCCGAGTACAGAAGACTCGAACAATAGAGAAAGAATACTGGAACTGCTTTTTTTGTTGTCAATATTTACTGTTTGAATAATATTATTATACACGTACACACAAGTCATTTAATTTTAAAACATATGAAAGCATAATTATTATTATAATTTAATTATTGTGTTTCCTTCTCATCCTCATTGGACGCTGTGGGCTGATGTAATATTCTATTCACTTCATCTTCTGATACTTTGCTCCAGCCACCCCCCAGTGAAAACCCAATCTCTTTCTTTCTTATTTCCTCCTTTGCTTCCTCCAGGTCTGCCCATCTTACCTACAAGAAGCATAATTCATAAAATAATGAGTCATGTTTTAATAGTATGTGTGGGTGTATAATTGTTGGCCCATGGCATTTAGGAAATTGATAAGTACATACATGTAAGTCACTAGGCAAAAGGGCGTCAACAGTGTACAAATTGATTCTAAATCAAAGATGCGCCGCTAAGTCTAGGGTACCCACACAAGTAATTAAAATTACACGGCATGGGAAGAAATAGTGTTCTAGTAATGAGTCCAATTTGTATCCTCTTCAATCACTCTTTTTCTCTAGTCTACTCATGCCATCATAATGAGATGAACAGCTGCACAAGAAGACACTATCCTAGTATCACTATGATAGTAGTATTACTATATATTACTGTACTGTCTGTACATGTACACTTTTATTGGTGTTATGTCTAAACTTCATTTGGAAGAGGTATCTTTTCACTCTAAGTAATTTTTCAAAAAATAGTCTTAGGTGAGACATCGATCGTATAGCTTCCAATTTCATGGGTCAAAAAGTTAGTCAAAACATCTTTGTCTTATACAAATTAATATTCATTGTCTAATCATTCTGCTATTATCCACGTACGAGGAAAGCAAATAAATGATTTCATCAAATAAAGCATCCTGATAAAATTTTTGACTAAAGAAAATTTTGTATTATATCAATAAGAGAAATGAAAGTAAAAATGGAATTATGATTATGCATAAAATACTTTGCAAATTCAAGACTATTTACATAACATGCTAAATTGCTACTGGCTCTCAGAGCAGAATGAGCAGTGAACCCATTCACTTAATAACATTAATATTGTGAAACTAAAACTACGGAAATGTTTAGCAATTAAGGAGGTCCCCTTGTGTCTGTTTTCATAAATAGGTTTGACTATTATAACTATTAAATTGCCTTTGGTCTCACCCCTAGCCATCCCATCCTTACATGTACACATGTATTTTACATGCTCATGTACACACGAATGAGGCACTCAACCAAGACAAATGGAGACAAATAAACTAAGTACATGTATAACACTGCCTCCAAAAATATTAAAATACTACATAAACTAATTACTATTGAATATTAAAATAATTATTTTGACTATCATCATGCACTCATCCATGGATTTCCCACATGTGATACGAGTAGGAGGGAACCTCTCATTAATTAATATCTTGTTAATTCCTAGTACTATACATCAACTCGGGACGGGTGTACCACTAGCTCAGACACCACCTGCTCTCATGTCTATAATCGACACGCCTTGGGACACGTAATACTATATACTACATAGCATGTACATGTACATTCACTAGTAATGCACATGTGCATGTACTTGTACACATAAGGTGACAATGCATGTACATGTACATGTCATGCATGCACTAATTGTTAGTACTACAGTATTTTGGCATGTCAGGCAATGATGATCATCATCAGGTGTTCAACATGTTCAAGTATGTACTAACATATACCCACCCTGAGGTAATTTGATATCCTTCACTGAACCATTTAAAATTCTATATATGTATTACATGTACAGTACATATCACTCCTCATTCATTATTGGTAATATACTGTAGTGTAGTTGAAAATTTGGGGGACCATAAAAAATAGATCCAATATATATTGTTGGTCTTACTCTTTTCTTGTTCATTTTGCCAGCTTGACTGTACTCCTCTTGTTTCCGTTCTAGATATTCTTTCAGACTCAGTCCCTCCTCCTCCTCCTCCCCCTCCTCCCCCACAGCTCCTTCTCTTCTCCGACGCTTCTTAAATCCATCAAGCTTATCTACAGACATAATAGGAAACTATAATTGAAGAACATGATTTGAAGAGTATAAACACTCACACAGATCAAGCAATACACAGACACATGCACTTTACTGCACACAAACACAGACTCACAGACTACACATCAGGCAACTAATAGACAAGTTTATAACACTGCCTGCCAAATGAGCATAAACCAGAAACTACATGTATACCCTCCTGCACCAACACACACAAACACACTACCCTTGCTATAAATAATCTATGATAGAATGTAAATCTGCAGTAACAACTGTACAGTCTAAATTCATAGAGCAAAACTTTGAAACTACATGTATGTACAGTATAGGCATAATTCATTTTTCAAAATTCAGATTGTGCACACAATAATTATTAATAACCTCTTACTGTTAAGTACATGTAAGTATACATGTACATGTATATATATTTTTTAAACTTGAAGTACAGAAACCGTCCCTTATTACATGCAATAATAATACTAATTGCTAGTAAATACTGCACCCACATAGGTTTACTGTTAATTCTTGTTTCTATACAGAGAAGCTTTCATGTGTGTAAGTGAGTGAGCTGAACACACACCCACGGGCTTCTAATCATATTACAATAATAATAAATAATAATAATAAACAGGATTGCAAAACTGGCGTGCAAAACCAGACTGACTAGTTCAATAAACAATAAAATAACTACCTAATTTCGATAATTATGACAATAAGAACTAGAGGGAGTTGTGCCACGAAACAAATTAAACAACAATAAAAAATGAATACATACATGTACATGTACAGTACAATGTAGGCAGAACTGATTAATGTAGATGTGAATAAGAAATAGAAATAGGACAGACGTACTTAATGCTTATACATTAAATAATTAAGTTAACCAACCTAGCATGTCTTCATTCATCGCCTCCTGTTCCCAGCGACTTGGTACTAGGCCATGATACTGACCAATACATTATATACATACACAGTATCAGTAAAGCATCCAGCAATATACATGTAGATTATTATTATTATTACAAAGACACTGTATAATATGATTGTGCTTTTACTGTGAATGAGCTATTACTGTGTGTGTGTGTGTGTGTGTGTGATCAGTTAATAAACCTGAGGGAGAGGGTTGGGGTCCTTCTTCTTTTCTTCAGAGTCCTCTTTGTCTGAATCAACCATTTCCATGTCCACCTACATGTACATATACAGTACACAGACCATAATAATAATAAATTGCATACATTGCACATGCACTGATTGATACAGGAGTACAATAAGAATTGAAACGAAATGGGAATGGTCTTATGCATACATGTACACATATATAAAGCAAAATTTGTAAGGGCTATAAATTTCGCAATTCTTTTTAAGAGTTTTGAAAATAGAAGCCACGAAAATTAATGTAACATGGAATAGTGGTTATTAAAATTAAATTGGTTTTTGTGAACTTTATGGTCTTCAATTTTTTTGGTTGTACAATATTATATAAGCACATTTTAACTAAGAGACATATCATTTAGTTAATACGGTCAGGATTATCATGCGTCTAATGTATCTCTGTCATTGTTGATACAAATCTTGTGATTGAAGTCACATGACACACCCAGTGCCAAACTGACTGAGTGACTGACTAATTAAACGTCAGCTACATCTACAGTAGGTATGTTTGTGTGTACAGCAGTATGATAAGTAATTTATCTGAGTCTGTGTGACTGTGTATATACCAACAACGCTAAAGGGACAACATCCAACATACCTACTGTACATGCACACACACACTTAGCATATCATACACATCAAGCAATCATAACAATAATAGATGAGGTGTTGTGAGATGTGAACATGTACCAAGTACATCTGCAGTTTTGCACTACATGTACATGTACATGTACATGCATGTACATGTACATGTACATGCATGTACATGTACATGTAGCAAAATAATTTAATTCGCTGTAGAACAGATGAATGGAAACAAGCACAGTATAACCAAAATTTCTCTGACATAATATTACATGTACATGTACAGGACAAATATATTTCCATGAGAAAAATATTTTCGTGATTCGGCCAACCCTACCGTTTACATCAGTTATTTTACTGTCAATTAAGCACTAAAAATTTTTGTGCTGGAGGACACTGCATGATCATAAAATTACAAATAATTATTGTCCACTGATTACATAATTAAGGTATGTGGACTGTAGACTGAGTACATGCATGCCATCAACTAATGCCCCCAGGCCATATCAGCTCTAGACTATAAATATACACATACATGTACATGTATTGTATACAAAATAATAATAATAATAATAATAATGATGATACGTATAAAACCTGATGAAAACAATACCCCAGTTATGACTTGGAAATAAAATTTCTTTTAAAAGGAGCACAAAAGTACAACCACTCATCACAAAATTGTTATTTAATAATTAATGCATTTTTAAAGAGTATGGAGGGACTTTTAGGCTAATGAATTGTGTAGTCTTAGTATAAAATCATTATAGAGTGTATCTAGGGGCAGTAGGTGAGGATTCAGTGTGTGTGTGTGTGTGTGTGTGTGTGTGTGTGTGCGTGTGTTCATGTTTGTGTAGGTTTGTATGTGTACTGACTAACTTCATCAATTGCTGTGTCTTGTGGTGACAATAAAGAAGTAACGTCAAGTTGAAGAAAGTGAGGAGGAGTAGGCTCCCATTGTTTAGCTAACTGTGAGGAGAGGGAGAGAGAGAGAGGAAGAGAAGGGGAGAGGAAGAGAAAGAGGGGAAAGGGAGGGAGAGAGGGGAAGATAGCAGAAATAAATCAAAGAGAGAGAGAAAGGGGAGAATTAAGAGAATAAGAAAAGTGCGAGCAAGAGTCAGTGTAGACAGAATGAGAAAATGTCCCACTGTCAAAAGGCGTATATACTAGATCATAGTAATTAGCTTCAAGCTACACAAACAAACCCACACATCTCAATACCAATACAAACTCTTTATCTCATTATTATGCTTCAACAAAACATAAGGTATGCTCCTATAACAACTGCACCATTTAAAATTTAAACACTCCTTCCATACACAATTATACAGAGCTAGTGCAAACGTCATGCATTCACACCATCCATGCATTACATAGTTAATAGTTATACCATGTCTATCATACTACATTATAAAAGGTACATTTACAATGTATATGTATATTTGATGTATTATGATTAATCATTATGTACATGCGTATGCTATAAAGCTTGGTTTCCACATGATCCTGTAGGGGTCCATGATGTCTGGAAAGTATAGAGCCACTCAGACTGCCCCTGTCACAGACAGTATGCAGTATATATCAATATGAAAGGGAAACTGTATCACACACAAACAGACTGTCAAAGAGCATGCAAACCTTTACTTCACTTCAGATAATAATCACAGGACTTCATTCCACATGTACAATGTACCGTTTCTGTCTTGTATGTGTAGCATTGTTGTATATGGTACGGTATCAAGCTCCATTAGCTAATAATGTGCTATCAGCAGCAGTTCACATAAAAGCAAACATCATGCACACACAATTACACAATAGTTCACAATGGGACGCATGCAAACTGATACACAGCTTAGACACAATCTTAAATTCCTTTCTTGATGCATCGATGGAGTCAAGCTGGGATTACACCTTTGCCAAAAGCATCAAAACAATATCCATAATCATTTATAAATGAAATATAAAGAGAGAGACACACACACACTAAACAATGTGACATAATCTATGTAGAATGTCTCCATGTAATATGGTTTTACTTACAAAGTACAAAGAGTCCACTAACAGTCTCACTTTCTATGAAATGATTTGATCTCTGAGGCTACAAACAATGTCAAATGACCAACAGCTGCCCCGATAACACATCAAATACAATGTACTTGTACATACAGAAGATTACATAATCCTTGCAGCAAGAGTTTTAGTAGATTTATTTTGTTAAGTGGGTCATTTATTATTGAAAATAGCAACTACATGTGAGTAGCTCTTACTCCTTATAAGGAAGGCAAGGAAGATTTCCAATTTTACTCTTGTTGCAAGGATAGTACAATCTCCTGTACATGCTGACAATCTCTCAATAATAGGCACCTAATGTAGAGTTTGTTCCCCCCCCCTCTCTCTCTACTACTACTCTCTCTACTACTGTATAGTGCTGCTTCAATTAACATTAAAAGGATTCTATTGATCAAAGACTCAATGCTGTACTACAACATGTAACACACATAAAAGATACAGCTAATGACATTTAATTATTACATGTACATGTACATGTACATGTACATGTACATGTATGCACAGAACACGTACAGTGTCTTGATGTCCTTACCAGCTCAATCTCTTCTCTGGTCCTGTTGTGTATGTTTCTCTTAGCACAAACCTCAACAGGTTCCTTAAGCTCAACCACAAAAGCCTCAAAACCACTTAGCTTTGCATTGCTCCAAAACTGATCAAAATCAGAAATCTACACACATACACACACAATAATTTTTAAAAATTGAATATATAAATGTCACTGAGATGTAGTAATGATGAGATTAATTAGGCATGTACATGTACATTGTATGTTGAATGCAGTTTCTTAGGAATGTACATACAGTCATACACAATACATTGTAGCTACACTATGTTAGGCTTATATATATATATATATATATATATATATATATATATATATATATATATATATATATATATATACTATTATTATTATTATTATTATTATTATAAAAGTGAGAGGAAGAGAAGAGAAACAAGAGGTAGTGGTTAGTAGAGATGACAACAAAGGAAAAGAGGAAATGTCCCATACCTTTGAATTAACAGCATCGACAAGTATCATAGAGAAATAACCCTCAGATAGCGTCCTGTTAAACAACTTAAACATGCTAGCCATGTAACTTGTCTCTAGTGCTACATCATACTCATACTCTTCCACCTTCCTCTTTATCCTACGACCTACCAATGACACTCCATAATAAAACAAAACAAGCAGCCAAGATATCTATATACAGTAATGGTACATTACTCTATAAATGGTGAGCAATGAATGAATATAGTTTATATGCACATGAACTCATGAAGTAAAGCTCTTAATTGTTAGTATTATTATTATACATGCATGCATTACACTAAAGCCTTCTAGTGGAAAATTCCGAACACACATTCATGTACCGTACATAATTACATTAATTATACAAATTTCGGCAAAATTTTAGATTTAAAAAAGACATGAAACTACGCTATATCCCTGTTATGGGTACGAGTCAGTAATCATGAATGAGATATGAAACACACAAACACATGATCTAAAACAGAGTCTAATGGTCACCATTAGCATCATTACTCAAGCAGAGAATTCTTCAGAGTGTCTCAAACACACACATAGAGAGAGTAACACGTACACCTACACCACCATACACAAACAAACCACACACAACTGAGGTTACATGGTACGTTAGTGTGATACATGCAGTGTCCTTGATGCAAAAGGTTACATAATCCACGAAAGAAGGACACGTGAGATAATGGCGTACCTGTCTCAGGGTCTCTCTCTATCTTCTCCACTTCATCAACAAAGTAAGTATCAATTGAGAGAATTCTTGGAGCAGAAGATGAATACTGCAACTCCTTCTCCTAATAGATATATACACACACCATCACATGACCAGTCACACAAAATGTGCAGCCAGTGATATACACTAGTTGTAATGTACAATTGATGTACCGGGTACATACATGTACATGTACCGTATATATCATTACATGTACATTTGTATTTCTTTGAGAGCCTGACCTTAATTAGTTTAGCTAAATGACTCTTACCACTGCCAGGCAAACCACGAAATATAATAGCAATCTAGAGAGAGACAGAGACAAAGAGACAGAGACAAAGAGACAGAGACAAAGAGACAGAGACAAAGAGACAGAGAGAGAGAGAGCGAGAAAGGAGAATGAGAAAGATAAGCAAAAGAATGATTATTATAAAGTTCAAAAAAACATCATAAGGTCAAGTGCATGGATATCAATCAATCACTGCACAAACAGACCCAATGCAAGGCACAGCAATACAGCTAATGCAAGGTATAGTAGTACAACTAATGCATTTACAATACACCTAACACGTACAATAAGTACGTGACAGTGTGTAATTATGATCACATATCACTTGATTATGTTTCCTTCTTTATTCTCAGAATAGAATCATTCAAAGCTGACAACTGAAACCTTTAACATAACAACCACACACACACACACACACAGAGTCACATACACTATACCTGTATCAATCCACATAATGTATAAACACAATAACACATTATGTGCATGGATGCACACATGTACATTATTACATGCATTATATAGCAGGTAAAAGAAATTATAGGTACAAATATAGCCATGCAATCTCATTACAACAGTACAATATCTCGATCATTACCTGCATTGCATTGCATGCACTGTATAAACACAATACATCCAGTACACATGTACATTGTGTGTACATTTATAAATTAAACCACATGTACATTATGACATGCTGCATTGATGTACATGTACATGTATATACATGTACATGTACATATACTGTATAAATTAAAATGTTAATGTACAAGGGTGGATACACTGTATATCAAGAGGAAATGTACACATACAGTGTATTACTACTAATTATTATCATCACTTTATATCAGAATATAAGTACATGATGGATTATGCTGCACTTTAATTGCCTCAAGATAGAGTCAACAGGTTGTTGGTGTCCAGTAGGTACACAGAGTCCTCACAAGAGCTTAACCTGATTACTACTGGGCCTTTGATATTAACACCTAATGTACTACACACACACACAAATCTTATAAATGCTCAGACTCACAATAGCATGGGCTTATGTCACTTATAGGCTTATAGCACTACACTGAGCAATATTCACTACTATGTACATGTACATGCATGTACATGTACATGTACATGTACATGCATGTACATGTACATGTACTATACATTGCAAAATGATGCTGCATGCTGCATAAAGCTTGTCTTTGTTCTTTTGACTGTTTTTCTTGGTTGAGATAATAAAACTCTGTGGTATCCATTAGGACACTTTCAGTTAGGTCAGGTGCAGCACACACAATACAATGTACACATGTACATGTACATGTACATGTATGGTTGCATGTGCACCAATTACCACATAAAGGTAAAAGTATGTGTACCTACCTGTGCCATGAAAGATTTTTCCAGTTTGAATACAACAATATAAAGATGGTATTGGATTTTTTGGGAAAAGACATAAAAGGACACTTTACAGAGCCTTTGAAAGTGCAACAGAAAACAAGGAAAACACCAATCACTAGTGATCCTGGAAAATACCCAATAGAAAATATACACATGCAGTTTAGCTTTTACCAGCTTTTACATGTACATGTACATGTACAGTACATGCAGCTAAAGCAATGAGAATTACATGTACTCATTTAAAAATTATTACTTAATTCTTATATATACATGTACATGTATATTGTATCAAAATACACGTAAGTAACTCAAAAGCCATTAAAGAGCTAAAGTATGAATGTGTCATGTGACACATGTACATGTACATATGTGTACATGTGTAGATTTTGGAAACAAGTGAATCATTTAAGTTTGTGTATAAAGATGGAGAAGGAATGCTTTGACTCAAAGGTATGCAGGCAAGGAAAGGAGAGCAATGAGCTTATACTGACAAACTTCCATTCCCTTTCTTTCCTTTCTCTCCCTCTTATCATAACTGCATGTAATGCACAATGAACCATTAATGTAGCTATTATTAGTACCATTAAGTTAAGTAGGTAAACTTCTTTAGTACACTAGTACATGCAGGATTTGAAAATGGCAAAAAATCTATTATCTAAAAAAATTCACAAGAACTATAGGACTTCCAATGCGAACAGTCAATCTTCTAAGAAACAGGATACTAGTAACAATATACACAATTACACATGACGTACACATATAAACTAGCTTATGACTACATGCAGGCACTCTAGCCTACACAATAAGTAATTAGTAGATCTCCCCCCCACACACACGTACACCCTTTGTGCTAAGATGAACACACTGTGCAAATTCAATTAAGATACAAATGATGTATACTACCACACAATAGACACACACACACACAAACACACACAGGCAATATAATCCAACCGCCAATATAGTCAATAAAGGCATCGTCATTGATTACCATTATTATGGAGCAATCATTGTTAAATGATTGGATCAGCCTTTATATAGAGCTGATCTTATTAATTACCGACTGCCATATTAAGAAATACTGCGGATTCACTTACATGAGATGGTCTTACTTTCCTTCTAGACATATCAAATATAGTTTCAGCTGGTACAATCTTCTTGAGACTCTCAACAGGAAACAATGGAGGAGGGCACTGAGCATGAGGAACAGGTTGAACTGAATGGGAAGGATGAGGAGGAGGAGGGAAAGAGGAGGAAGAAACGTGGTCTCCGGACCAAGACTGTGGTATACGGCGAGTCTCAGGAGGAGAGCGTTCTCTCCATTGAGGGAAATTAGACTGAGGGAGGTGATGATGATGATGATCAGTGTGGTAGCCACCAGGATAAGAGGAATGAGGTGAAGGATTTGTCTCAGGAGGAAAATGAGACTCACCTCTACCTCCCTAGGATAATACAAGAATAGAATAAATACACAGTATAATACTTATGTACATGTACATGTACATAGCTTTAAAAGTAAAGTTGTAATATTCATGTACATGTACATGTAAAATAGAGCAGAACACAGAGAGATATATTGATAGACTGTATGCATGTGCAATAATGGTTATAATGTACAGTTGTATGTGTACATGTACATGTGAAGAAAGAAAAATATATAAGAGACTTATAAAAAGAATAGAGAGGGAGGGAGGGAGAGGAGAGTAATGTAGTGTACATTTGCACACGCGTACAAGAAATAATTAAATTATGAACAGTAAAAAACACAGACGACACCTTCCTTACATTACAGGTACATAAACACACACACAACCTGACAGACAGACACACAAACATTAAAAGAAAACGATGCCAATAAAGATCAAGCACACAGACAGATACATATACATATCAACTAACATGTACAGTACATGTAAATTATACGCTATACACAAGTTACGTGCATCAATTCAACGCAAACAATTTATTTGGTAGTAAATGAACTGATATGACAAATGATACAGTGTAAGTGATATTATTTAACAAAAAAACATGATAAACACATCATAAAGTACACATCAAAATAGACATGAATAGTCTGTATAATACGTGTACACGATGCAAGTAGGACTATAGTTTGTTATTATAGAAGTACTAATTGATGCATAGAATACACACGTACCTGATGGACACTAATATCAATTCTAGACTCATAATTACCATATGTTAGATGAGGTCCTTGACCGCCTACATAATGATCTCTACTGGTGAAGGAAGAGGACCTGTTGTAGTATGCAGAGGAACCAGGAGTCTGTGTACATGTATTATGATAGAGAGTGTGTGAGGGGGAGGGGGGGAGGAAAAGATAGGGAATTTAAAAAAAGGATACATGACTTAATACCTCATTGAACAGCGGCTGTGGTTGAGTGGGGACATTAAGTGAATGAGGAGGAGGAGGACCGGCTGTAGAGTACTATAGAATACACATAAACAACAACAACAAATGTACACATTATTTTTTGCAATAATATTGAATAAATTATTTTAAATCGATTCCTCAAATAATATTCATACTTACAGAATGAAAGAGAGTCGTTACATCTTCACGAGGAGGGGGAGGAGGAGGAGGAGGAGGAGGGGGTTCATCATCGTAAGGTAAAGGAGGAGGAGGAGGAGGATCAAAGGGAGGGAATGATGGGGGGTGTGGTGGAGGAGGAGAGGGATGAACTCCTGGAACTGGAGGGTAAGGCTCTCTACCACTAGAATATGGACCCGCCCTCTCCAGGAAGTGGTAATTATGGCGAGGATACATTGCTCTCAATGAAGAATATAGTCTTTGTCTTGCTGTGAATTAACAAAAAATTCTGGTGTCACTTGGCAGACATCTTTACTATGTTGTCCGGATATTGCGGATTTGATTAGTTTCATATCCGTTTATTTTCCGAGTCATGATTTAGATCTGCACCAGTATGACAAAATAAAATTATTATTCACAATTACTTACTGCACTTTAAATTTATTTTCTATTTTTTATTTTAAGAAGCAGATATAGTTTTTATCTATTATCCTAAATTAACTAACTGATCCTACAACACATCAGGTAAAACAATAAAAATAATCATGCCTATGAATATTTTCATTATTTTCTTTTATTTGCAAGTGAGTGGGTGTTGGCTCACTACTGCGCGCCTCCTCTTCTGATTATGGGGATATATAGCGTGCTCATTCTCTCTCGTTCTCCCTCAGTCATAGTCTGATACAACACACTGTACCACAGTAGGCTTTGGAAGCAGGCTGGCAAGCAATACTGGACTACAACTGTACAGTCAGAGCCGCCACCTCCTCCTACTTCTCTCCTTGTAGCGTCTACAAGGAGTTTGGTGTTCACTTTCGTGTCAAACCAGTCAGACTGACTCTCAAAGGGAAGAAAGAGGCCAAAGACGGGAGTAGAGCATTCATTCAGTTTGCTTGTGTGTATTTATCAAAAGGATTGCTGATACTTCTCACTATTCTACTGTCAGTATACCTCACTGTGCTAAGAGTTTATTATTCCTTCTCCTATCTCTCTTCCTGAATCATATTCCTGTGACTGGTTCTTTTGCCTCCATTTATGTCTACCACTTGCGTGTCCCTTCCACCCAGTCCATCAAAGATGCCTCTCTTCTCTCGCTCTCGCTCACTCAGACGCTCATCAAAGAGAAGGAGTGTCCATCGCATCAAGAAAGAAGACATTTCTGAGCCTATGGGTTTCATGCACTGTTACCATGCTGAGATTGGGTCCGAGGGTTTCTCAGGGTTACCCCCGCAATGGAAAACCTTAGTCGATACTACTCACCCGTCCACCACCTCACCTACCACTTCTAGAGCCACCAGTGCAAGTCCTTCCAATAAAAATGAGACAAGCACTAAGAGGATTGGATCAAAGTCAACTGGCAACACTCCGGAACCAATCAAGCGACCCTCTCCGATTGTACGTGGGTCTGACTCGTGTCTTGAAGACACAGTCAAGTATGTTCATGACCACTGCTGCTCGCTAGCAGGAGAAGAAGACGAAGAAGTACACGAGTTCATTGATATACAGTTGAGGTCTCAGACTGGCGGCAGCAGCACTGGATCACAGGGTAGCTCATCCCGCCATAGCTCACAGCAGCAGCTTGCCTCTCCTCCTTTCTCAACTGTTGCTGTGACAACACCAACAATACCGCCACTCTCAACTCGTAGCTCAACTCTGAGTCACATTTCGTCCGACCACTCCCACCACCACCCTTCGTCTCCCTTCTCCTTCACTGCACCTCTCGATGCTATACAGTCTGATCTTGGGCTCTATGACTCTGAGGGTAGCTCCAGTGTACTAACCACCTCCTCTCATATCATATACTCACCAAGTGATTCCTCTGGATACTTTGGTAGTACTCACTCCAGCCTCTACTCCTCTAGACTCTCAACTAGTCAGCACATACCCTCTTCTGCTCTTCCCCCTCCTCCTCCTGTTGCTCCTCTCCCTTCCACGTCCCAGTACTCCACTCACCAGTCTCCCCCTCACCATCGTCCCCTTGGTCCCATTCACTCCTGTCTACCGTTCGATACTACCTCTACTGATGCATCCAATGCGCTACCTTCTTCATCTACCCATGATGTTGCTGGAGTCCAGTACATGCATCATTATCACAATCATCCTCACTTCTCTTCGCTTCAGAGACCGGCTAAATCAGGTACCAGTCCCTCTCGTAACACTCAAAGGATTCGAAGGAGTGATCTCATGAATCCATCTCATGCTACAGCCACTCCTGTCTCCCACGTCATGACCACTAGCTCCTCTAGAAACATTACCTCTTCAACAGGAGCTGCTGTCAATCCTCATTTTGTTTCAGATGTATACTCCACAGGTAGGGGACATACAGTGCCTGCTAAGCCTCATCGCAATAGACCGTCCAGCAAGATGTCTGCGGAGCAGTTTCGTGCTACAATAAGTCTACTGGTTAATTCTAGTGACCCACGCCGTGATCTTGACTGGTTCGTGAAGATTGGCGAAGGATCGACTGGTACTGTATACACTGCACATCAACTATCCACCAACAGAGTGGTTGCTGTAAAGAAGATGAGTCTTTGGAACCAGCAGAGGAAGGAGCTTCTCTTTAATGAGGTATGAAATTAATACTTGCATCATGCATGCATATACATGTATGTGAACTGTAAGTGTGTGTGACTGTGTGTGCAATTAGCTTTGTGTGTGTGTGTGTTTGTGAGAAGAGGGAAGCTCATATTTGTATATAGTCAATTAAAAGTGAGTGATATCATTCATCACTACTTGATGAAGAATGAGAACAGCAGTTTAATGATTAGACTCTGACTAGTCTAACTCATAAAAGGATAAAGTCCCATCAGTACATGTGTTGCCTTTATTTAAGTCAAAATTTCCTTTGAGTTCAAAAATAGCATTAAAAAGCAGTATGTCTTACAAACTATAGAGTAAGCAGTACTTAATTGTATTAAACTATGTACCTTGTGTATATAGTATATGTGTCTATATGCCCTTGGGTTAAGTATATCCTTACATTAAGAGTAAGACAAGCCAGGCTAATGTTAACCATAGTGCAACCTACTAGTTTTTATAGCGGTTTCCTCTGACCTCCTTATCCAGTACACACCAGTATTAGTAGAGTAATGCTCTATATACATTAGTACTTGTTGGGGTTCCATTGTGCTGTGGTTAGGAGACTAGTTTGTTTCATAGGATGCCTCAGTTTCCCTACAGATTGCCTTTTAGGCTAACCTCTGACACTGCTTCATTAGGTGTCACTACAATTAGAGCCTGTTATCAAAGCTGAATAATTAGCAAGCTAATTGAGTTGATTATGAAAACCTGACCACTGACGTCACCACAGCAGTCACATGACTGTAGTAATGAATAACGTTGCTCTTTAACATCATGTCCTCTACAAATTTCCCCTCACAATTATAGTACAACTCCATGGGTAGTGTAGACTTGGCAGACTCTGTGTACAC
Organism: Amphimedon queenslandica; assembly: GCF_000090795.2. NCBI lineage: Eukaryota > Metazoa > Porifera > Demospongiae > Haplosclerida > Niphatidae > Amphimedon > Amphimedon queenslandica. The sequence goes on along the minus strand of NW_003546338.1, from coordinate 143,178 downwards.
ATGTACATGTACATGCCTCTCCCCCTTTCTTTCTCTCTCTCTCTCTCTCTCTCTCTCTCTCTCTCTCTCTCTCTCCTCTTGTGTGTATATAATTGTGTAATTGATTTTGACTCATAATGTAGACATAATAAAGGTTCTACCCTACTAACAGAGAGAGAGAGGAGCTAGCTATTAGCTGTAGTATTATTGGCAAGTACATGTACAAGTACATTTGTACCATATATCCCTTACCACATTACTTCTGTATATAGTCTATGGTAGCTCCTGACTGATGGTTATGGTGTGGCATAGCCCTCAGACCTCACTGTGTCAATATTCACACACACACTGGCTGCTCTGCCTAACATCAAAAGTGCCAGTCTTACATGTATAGTGTAGCTCAAGTTACACTGTATTCCTTAAAGTCCTTATGCTCCTCCAAGTACATGTGGCCCTTACAAATACATATGCAGTTGCTTCTCATGCATGTGGGGGTCATCCTTTAATAAAATTATATTTTTGGTGCAGAAGTGTTCTAGGATTACAGTAGATTACAGTAGTGAAAGTGGTTACATGATCTCAAATGACACCTGGTCCATTGTATGCACCTTTACCACACTGGACTCCAATAATGCATGGAGTGTCTGCTCCCATTAGTTGAGTAGTGAAAGTAATTGAGCGTGATATTGTAATGTTGCATTATATAATGTTCCCAACGTACGAATTCGAGTTTGTACAAAAAGGAGTGATGGTAACAGCTGTACATGTACATTCAATGAATGATTGATGGTAGTCGCGTAATTCATTACGATTAGGATTGGTGCCAAGTACCTATAGAGTGACATCTGGTAGTAATACGCATTATGGAGTACACGTACTACTACTTGTAGAGTAATGACTGATCTCTCTCTCTCTCTACTGCTATCTATTCATTTTATTGAGTGATAAGTAAAAGTGTGTGTGTGTGTGTACAGTGTATGTGTGTGTCCTCCTAATAGTAAAGACTAGCCTCGAGTGATGAGTATACTAACTGTTGTTGTAGTTGTATCAGTGGGAGGTGTCAGTAGAAAGAAGGAGAGAGGAGAGAGGGAGCGATCACTAGACTAATTGATGTGTACTTTCCTAGTACTCCAAGCCTAAGCAATGCAGCATCCTTTTATGAGCACTGATGATCTGTCTTTAGAGCAATTAGCCTGTTGCCTAGCAATGTCAGGCACACATCTCTCGATCGTCTGCATGTACATGTATACATGTATGCTCTAAACTGAGCGTTTAGCGAAAAGTATGACCGGCGAAGGGAGCAGCGCCTATCAATTAGCTAATCTTGTTACCCCAATCAATGCTTATTATGTATTGTGGACTGTTTGTCAATGACTGCCCACTATGTTTTCACAATAATATTTTAGTATGTAGTGTGGTATCCTCTTTCACATACCATACTTAAACCTTAGAGAGGTTGTTTAGCATGCATATTAGTACACTTATTGTATTATTAGTCTGCACACTTTCTGTTCCTATTCCTGTGTTCATGATTTGTACTTGTTGTTATTGTCTATCGTATGTATTGTGTTGTATGCTAATGATTGTTGTTTGTTTGTGTATGTCACATATACTGATTCTTGGACACTGGCACACTACACACATAACACGTACACTCAGCTTGTTTAGTAACAATTATTGTTATTATGAAAACTTGCTACTTGAATATTATGTACACGCACACTCTCTCTTGTTAATACGAAGAGTGACTATGAAAGGTTCAGTTGTGTATAGTCCTTTAAAAGTAGAAGGGGGCAGTCTTGATGACTGTTTCCTAGTTAACACTGTACAATTATGATGAAATCAGTGAGGTGCAAACTGTGTTTGCTTGCTTTAGGCACCCCAACAGGACACCATGCACTAGATAATCTTAAACTAAAGTACAATAGTATTCTTGTATTGTGTGTGTGCTTCCTGAACTCTTGTGGTAATGATTTCAGTTGGTTGAAAGTGCTCTAATATAATAAGATATTGTTCAAAGACCTTTATCTTTATTATGTGTATGTAAATATTGCTATTATAAGCCAGTCAACAACACTAGCTTGGCATCCCTTGATATAAAGATTATTGGCTTCGCTTTATCTCTCTTAATCCTCTCTGAGGAGTGGGTATTTTTTATAAAAGACTCCTTGGCTTCTATTTTTTAACTACACTATACCAAAATGTCATCTTTTCCTGGTCTTTCTTTACTCTCCTACCTGTTTATGTAATCATATCCTCTTAAGCCTTTACCATTAGTATAGTACTATACTCCCATTGTGCAAAGTGTATATTTTGTCTGAGACTATTATTAATTGGATTTGTATGTATTATTATTAGGCAGTGATAGACTCTATATTTTGATGTTTATGTGTGGTGCTCCTTATGTATCATTATTATTCTCCTGATTTGTAATTTGAACTTGTTGTAGGTTGTCTGAGTCACTGCCTTGTTTCTGCCAAGCGTGTGGGTAGCCTGATAATTATGTGTGTGTGTGATCCTTTATATCATAAACGCTGAGTGTACGCTTTCCTTTGAGCTACTCTAGACACTGTATTTGATCACACTGTCACATTTAGTCCTACACAAACAAAGTAGTAACACATTGAGTGTATAGTATTAGGCACGTATCCACTGTACTAACTTCCGTCCATCCCACTCTCCCCCTCTCCCTCTCTCCACTCTTTTTCAAACTTAGTGTTAGAGTAGTAGTAGTAGTATGATGGGCTATTAGTGACTGCTCCTTAAACCAACTATTAGTTTACTTAACCTGTTACGTTGTACTTGTTGAGTATTAGTATTTGCGTGTGTCTTGGTATGTACTTGTACTTGTATTGGGAGTATATACGTGACCTGGTTGACAATAGTTAATTAATGATATAGAGTTTGTGGTGTTGTATTAATGTTAATGATGTAGCATTGAATTTATTGATCTTTTTATAATGTTAATAGCGTAGTATTGAATTTATTGGTCTCTCTTTTTCTCGTTAGGTGATCATAATGAAGGAGTATCCTCACAATAATGTAGTCACCTATTATGATTCCTATCTGGTGGATGAGGAGTTGTGGGTCCTAATGGAATTCATTGACGGTGGATCACTTACAGATATTATCAGAAGAGTGCAGTAAGTACTTGATATAATAATAAAAAAGCTCCAATTACTTAATCTCTCTCTCTCTCTCCATTAGTCTTCAAGAGAGTCAAATAGCTGCCATTTGCAAGAGCTGTCTTGAGGCCCTGGCCTACCTTCACTCTAATGGCGTCATCCACAGGGACATCAAGAGTGACTGTATACTACTGATGAGTGATGGAACTGTTAAATTGTCTGATTTTGGATACTGTGCACGCATCAATCAGAAGCAAAGGAGGAGACAGTCCCTAGTTGGTACTCCATACTGGATGGCTCCTGAGGTCATCTCGAAGCAGCCTTATGGAACTGAGGTATGTAACATGAATTTTTATAATTAAATAAATTTTTGGATGTCTGTTATGCAATAGTTCTCCTTTTGCTGCGTCACAATCTTTTTATGTTGCTTACTATGCTTTAGTACTTTGTTTAATTCATGCTAAACACATGTATATTATGTATGCTGTATGTTATGTGCTTGTATGCTTGAGGCATAGCTCATTAACAACCTTTGATTATTCAGTTAATGAAGTTAAAGGGACGATCCGTTATGCAACTGTATAATGCCATATTTGGCTAATGCCCCAATCAGTCACACCACATATGCAGTATACATGTATGTACCTCCTAAAAAGCATTTTTGCCTATCTATTGAGTTTACTTAATGATTCCGTGAATGTTTTCTTACTCTGAAAGTCAATGATATTTTAAAGTTATCATAATCATTTTTTTTCTCTGCATAGGTTGATATATGGTCTTTGGGTATCATGGTTATAGAGATGATTGATGGGCAGCCACCTTACTTCAATCTACCTGCATCTGAGGCCATGAACTGTATTAGAACACTACCTCCTCCTACTTCAAAATCGCCTGAAAAAGTAAGAGAATGAAAATTGATGCAGTAATATTGGATTGTTGGGAAAATTGAATGATGTTTAGATGCATTAATATACTTAGTAAATGTTGAGAATGATGAAATAATATGGGTGTGTCAAATGATAATTTTGGTTGCATACAATAATAATAATAATAGTGTTTTTTGTTTTTGTTTTAGTAGTTTCTATTGTTGCAATTATAATCAAATTGGATTATGAAAATGAATCTTTATTAAAATTCCTTTCTCTTTTCTCTTCCTATGTAGATATCTCCACGTCTTCGTGATTTCTTATCTAAGGCTCTTGTGTACAATAGTGAGGAGAGAGCAACTGCTAGTGAATTACTCCGTCATCCTTTCCTCCAGTTTGCTTCTCCTCCTTCCAGCCTATCAAAACTCATTCAGTTCAGGAACACTGTCTGATTTAATTGATTTTCGTTGTTAATTTTTCTGGTTACTATTGTAAATATTATAATCTTCCTTTGTTTATAATAATATTAATTATTGTTAATTATGATTTATTGTGAAAGTCGCAAACAGGTGCTCAACTATATAGTCTGGACTAGTGCTTATACATGTATTCAAGTGCTCCACTTTCTTATGTAAACTATAATCTTGTTCACACCTTTTAGGCATTAACAAGGTGGCATAAAATCTTTCGAGAAAATTGTGCATGAATTTTTGAGATATGGTGCAAATGTCTGGTACAAAAGCAGACTATATAGATGTAAGCACAAGCCTATTGTAATATCGTTAATGATATTCATCATTCATTGTATACAGTGAGAAAGGTACTTAGGCAGGTCACTAATTGAGACATTGAGCTGTGAATAAAAGGGCAGTTGAATCTAGGATTAAAGGATTTATTGGACATGATTTGGTTCTGTAATAACTAATAACAAGAGTACATGATGGGTTAATAAGTAAAGGACTGGAGTACCTAAGAGATCAGTAGTGAAATTAAAATTGTATAGGCCTAATGTATATTTATTTTTTGGGAGTGAGCATGAAAAAATTATGATACTAGAAGAATGTGCCTAAGCAAGCAAAGCCTATGACAAAGCAATTATAGATATTGATGTAGTCAGTCTAGCCTTATAAGACTAATGTTGAATTGTTAGTACCGAGCATTTTCTGATGCATATACACATACTAATGCTGTGTAGAAACTTTGAGCTGATTTCAAACAAAATTAGATTTTTATAAATTTTTAAGCTGCTCCAAAATTGGGCCAAAGTTCCTGTACTATGGTACAGGTTTTTAGCCAAGTTTCATAAAAAATGGCTATCAGAAAATTCTTCATTTATAAATATTCTGATGCACATTGTGTAGAAATTTAATTTTGAGTAGACTCCGATCAAAATTGTTTTTAATGAATTTTAAATGTAAGTTGCTCAAATATCTGACCAATAATTACTGCAAAGTATTTCACTAAAATTGCTAGTGGAGAATTCTCTTGAATTTTCTGATTTGTTGTGCATGTTTTTAGTTTTTTGGCAGGTATGAAGCTGATATAAGCTATTTTGTAGCCTCATCCAAATGTGAAGCCAATGTCCACTATTTGGCTTACTCTGGTAGCCTATATCAACTAGTAGTACTTCCTGTATTTTTGTTAGTACAGGTTATACAATGAGGTCAAAGGTATCTACATGCATGGTATTAATCATACCTTATTAACCTTGGTGCTCATATCTGGTTTATCAACCTCAGGCCATTGGCCATAGATACTGACACAGACTACCAACTTCTACCAATGGTGGTAAGTAAGCTATTGCAATCTGATTGATCAATTAGCTACAACAAAGCATGGTAGAATTGTTATCATTGTTGTTGTAAATATTGTCATTATTTCATTCAATTTACAATTTCAGTAATTGTTGGAGCAGACTAGAATAGAAATTTACTTGTAGCATTTATGTTTTTAATCGTGAAGGTATGTTGTTATTATATTTGATTCACTGATACAAACATACAAAATTAAAGAGAAGCTTGCACACAAAAATGAAAATTGAGATTATTGCTTATTTTTAATGTACACTACTCAAATAGACTATTCCTAGTTGCATTCTTACATTGGACTTGCTTTGGGAAAGTTAGAGCTTGCTAAATTTGCTGGTGACCATTGCTTCCTGTTAGGGGGCGCGGTCATTGATGACATCACAAGGGGAACCAACATGAGCAACTGCAATGCTTTACATGCAGAAATAAAGAGAAAATAACTTGACAAAAAGAGGGATTATTCAGTGACAGTTAAGTTGTGGGTGCTTTGATACTTATAAAGACAAGGTAAGCATAGAAATTTTTTCAAAGAATG
>NW_003546338.1:129320-136855 GCF_000090795.2 Amphimedon queenslandica | reverse complement strand
AATCACTACATAGCATAGAATAGCCATAGGGACCAGTCTAAGTCATGCTAAATCTCTTGACTTGTCATAGTCTATTTCCCTCTTTTTATCAAGTTATTTTCTCTTTATTTCTGCATACCCCATAAGGTTCTCTTCCCCTTGCATGCAGTTCATCAATGACCGCGCCCCCTAACAGGAAGCAATGGCTACCAGCAACTTTAGCAAGCTCTAGCTTTCCCAAAGCAAGTCCAATGCAAGAATGCAACTAGGAATAGTCTATTTGGGTAGTGTACATTAAAAATAAGCAATAATCTCAAATTTCATTTTCGCGTGCAAGCCTCACTTTAACGAAGTAGCTTCGTTACATAATTATTCTGCATTATTATTTGTCATATATTGTAGGGCACATTTATGTATGTGCTCACTAGTATAACAGGCTATACAGGTTTGTTAGTAACAAAATGTACTTGATAATATACGTATATAGTTATCATAATCAAAATAGAAATCTAAAATTCAGCTATCAAAAAAACGTTACTCTAACTAATCGAAATACAGATCTAAAATCACCTTTATACTACAACTTAATAAAATCTCTAATAATTCTAAGGAAAATTCTACACTACATAAGCTTAAATACACTACTATTCACACATTGTCTTATGCACACAATAGTTTGTCAGCGATACTGGACCAGGTATGCTGGATAATTCTGAGTATCTTTATAGACTACGAAAATGGTTGGGTTGTTTATGTCGTTGACTGTAGAGTCGTATAGAACTGCAGGATTTTGCTGATTTGGTTTCATTGGTGGTACTATCGTATTAGTGTCACCACGAGTATACTCACCAGTCAAAACTTGAACATAAAACATATAGCGATGCTTGTTAACACCCGGATCAGCATATTTATGTGAATAGGCTGAATTAGTAGCAAAGTATACTCCTTTTCCAAATGCAGTAGCTATAAACATTCAATAAATTAAATATACAGTGTGTTAATCTTATACTAACCATGTTTTCCAGCAAAGCTACGATTAAAACCCTGAGTATTGATTTTTTCTATTGTCTCATGGTTTGTTCCATGCCATAGATGTCTCTCATTAATGTGACCAACTGGATTACGCATGTCCATTTCTTTCTTTGCCAAAGCATATTGCTTGTATAATGCTGGAATTTGAATACGCTCGATGCTTAAAATCTCAGTGTATTGTTGACCACGATTCATAGTTTGGGTAAAGGCTCTCTCTACACCAATATATTCAGGGCTAGTTGGTGGCAACTGCACTAAATGAAAAAATTTTTCTTTCCCTTGATCTAAAGGCATTGGACTCCAAATCTCAGGTAAAGGAACTAGAATAAAAATAATTATTACTAAACATTTTAGCTTTACATGATTTACCATCAATTTTTATACGTTTGACCCGAGCAGTTGCATTTGTTGTCAAGTCCCTGTCCGTCATTTTAGTAAAATCAATTACAAAGTTGTGATCTGTTGAAAGAAATTCTTTCTCTTCTCTCTGATAAGCTTGCTCAATTTCATAGTTTAATATTTCATCATATTCCTCCTCATTTCCTGATGATGGCATTTGCACCCAACGAATGCTCTGATAAAGGGTATCAGCTAGTGTCTGTTGAACTTCTGCTTCACTTATTTTTTGTAAAATATTTTGAATGTCGCTTCGAACTTTATGGACATCCTGAAAACCACGAAAAGTTATTATTCCTCTCTCTTGATCAATATCAATCTTTACGTTAGAGCTAGCTGCAATGGATGATATTTCATGAAGTCCTTCGGCTGACAATGCTGCAATATGCTTGTCTTCTATTTTGAGGTCAATAAAATTTTCTTTAACTGTTTCTCTAATTTGTTGCTCAGCTTTTAATATTGCTTCATTTGTTTTTCCAAATATATCGAGCACAACTTCGAATTCCAAAGTAGGAGTATCTTTGAAATAAGATCTGCTTTCATGACTATAACCAACAGCTGATGCAACAGCTGAGCGAAAAGCTTTTGCCTTGCTCAGAAAACCAGATTCTTGCCCGTTTGTCCATGACTTGAGTGCTTCTTCATAATGCTGAACAATTTCAGGTGACAATGTTGTATACAAGACACGAATAACTTTCATATGAATTGGATTAGTAGCTACAAATTTCTGTGATGCATCAACAATGGCTTTTGGTACTATTGCATGGCTTTGAAATTGAGCTGGAAAGACTATTGACTCAAACTGATCTTTTTCAGCCTTATCTAAACAAGCGAAACTAAATTTCTTCTGCTCATGAGTACTCTGATGAAATGCAACAGGAAGAGTCATCTTTCTTCCAACACCTCCTGAATTTTGTATAAGTTTCATAAGTGGTTTTTTTTCTACTAGAGAAGCAGCTGCATCATATGTGACTGTGACATCAGAGCTATCATTTCCAATTTCTCCTTCTAAAAGTTCTAACTTCAGAGGGTGACTTTGTGAAAGTGAGAATTCCTTTCTCTTTGTTGCAACTGCATTGAGTTGTTGATACACTTTGTTGAATTCATCATACACAGTCTGTTCGTAAATAACAAAACGAACCAATTCAATTGTTGTGTTTCCCTTATTTTTCTTCAGGTATATTGCCGTTTCTTCTAGTAGTGCTTTAGCCACAATATCATTAGGGTACCCCAGTTTACCAGCACCAATAGAGGTCATTGAAAGACTCTTAACTTTCAATCTAGTGCATTCATCTAAACATTTCACAGCAATTTTTCTCAAAACCTATAATTAATGATTAGAATTCAAAAAGAGACAAATCATGTACCTTTTCAGGTTCTTCACTTGAAGTGCCACGTGACTGTAGTATTGCATGAAGAATATACTTTGCTTTAAGAGAATGACCTTTAGTTGCAATAACACTACCAAATTCTATTGGTTTTTTTAAAGCATCACATTCTTTTTTCAATTCTGGGCCAGCATGTTTTGTTAAAACTTGTCCTACAACTCCTTTAAGTTCCAGATTAGGATTATTTGTAAATACAACAGCTTCTTCCTATTGTAAAATTTTGGAGTAATTCTTATTATTGTAAAAATAATTTTTACCTGAAAATCAGTTACACTCCCTTTAGTAATTAAGAGTGATTGCATAGATTTACTATCAAAATTAGTAGCTCTAGGTGACTGTTGCCCTAATCTTAATACTTTCTGAAATTTTTCAAAAATATCTTGCTCATAAATAACAAAATGAACTAATTTCAGTGTGGTCTTTCCATTATTTTTTTGAAAAAAGGAGACTGTTTCTTCAATGAGAACTCTAGCAACAATATCAGGAGGGTATTTGAGATTGCCAGCTCCAATCGATGGCATTGACAATGATTTGACTTTTAGACGAGTGCATTCATCTAAACAATTTCTTACAACTTCTCTTAATACCTGTATAAACATAAAAATTTGTAATAATTTAAAATAATACCATATAGCACAAATTTTTTGAGGGCTGTACATTTCACTAATTTTGCAATTTTTGAAGATTTACAAAAAATTACTTTTGCAAAAATCATTATTACGGTACAAGATGGCAGACTGCATAAATTCGTGAAATTAATTCCACAAAATAGATTTTTAGGCAAATTCGCGAAATTTACAGTCCTCAAAAATTTTGCGCTATACAGTAATAAGTCACTCACCCCTTCAGATTTTCTATCATAATTAGGTAAGATGACATGGAGTACATGTTTTGAGTTCCTCAATTTGTAGGCTTTTGTTGCAACCACACTACCAGTCTTAAAAGGCTTCGTTAAAGCATCACATTCTTTTTTTAAGTCAGGCCCTGCTTCTTTTAATAAAACTTTTGAAACGTATCCTTCAAGTTTTAGATTCTCGTCAGTAGTATTGACCAGAGCCTCTTCCTATGAGATACAGAAATTATTTTAAAATTTTATCAGCGGTATATGTGTACTATATAGTATGGGCAGAACTTTGGATGTAAAGGAAGTGGCTACTTAAGTGTGTCATGGGAAGTTGGCAGGGGAGGACACGTATGATTGGGAAGTGGCAAGGGAGGGATAAGTCAAAACACGGTGGGGGTACTGAAAAGTGTTCCCAGATTAAAGCATGTATAATTTAACTGGCAGAATGGGTGATTTCCAATCACCTTATGTGGGTTCGAGGCCTGCTACATGCAGACAAGGATCCCAATAACTAATCGCAGATTGGGGGAAAGTAAAACATTAGAGGGACAAGCCTAAGCAAAATGAGCAAGCAAAGCAATTGCACAAATCTAAATACAGTAGATCTTGTTGCATTAATCTTGCTAGACTTGCTTAAATTGCTTATTCACTGAATGAAGAAGATTGTCATCTGCTTTTTAACCTAGGCTAACTGCTAGAGAAGTCTTTGGACAGCAGTTTAGTATTATCTTGCTGAGCGTTTGCTGCAAATAAGCTCAGACTTGCTGACGGCCGCCATTGTAATTGTGACCACACCTGCTTTCAATGAAATTATTATTAGGGTTAATCAGAAATAATTAAAGTTAGCGCGGACTTAAGTTAGCGAATTTTTTAAAATCGCTAAAATTTGCTAAATTAAATACCTGCAAACAATTGTCTCCTTAAGGTAACAAGAAAGCATTTTTTTATTTTAGGAACCAAAAATATAGGATATTACTTGGTTAGTCTCAGCCCAGCCCCTTCCGCTGGGCCGAGACTATTACCTGGTATGTAATTGTGGTTAACACCATATATGTGTATTAGGGGGAATTAACCCAAATTAGTGAAAAAGTGCAATAGAGGAATAGCTAGCTGGGGCATTATGCAAGGGGTCAAATCAAGGGGATTAGGAGGGAAGTTGACTAATCCCAGCTGGCAAAAGCTGGCTCATTTGGGGTGAAATATAAACGGGTGAGGGGACCTGAGCTTCTAGGAATTGAAACATCTTAGTACCAGAAGGGATAAATCAAGCGAGATACCATTAATGTTAAAATAAAAGCTCTGCTCAGTACAGGTACCATGCAACTATTGCTCCAAATAGCCAGTAAACCCACTGATCCAAATGTTGCAAGTTTGAATTTTAGTTTTGATCATGCAATTTTTTGCCCTTAAGAAATAAGTGCCTAAGCTTTTATTTAAACATTTATGGTAATTTGTTATTAGCTCAAGCTATGGTATGATAGAAACAGCATGATAATTCCATGATTTTAATCATGTGCTCCTGGTCATAGGCAGCAGCAGGGTCGGGCATGGATTGGCAATGCCTGACCAAAAATTTTGACGGGAAATTATAATTTAATTAATGGCCTCATTTTTAGTCATGAATAATTATCATAGCTAGCAAGAAACAGCCTTTTCTGCTTTCCTTTGTCAACAAGCTTTCCAGGAGGACCAGGACTAGTACTTTACAGGTTGAATAGAGCTTTACAGATGAGACAGGGGGCCTTTTAGGCATATTTTTATGGTATATCATATTGTATGCGTGCGTTGAGTATACGCCCAAATTATGCGCAAAAAAGGTGGGTGTGGTCAAAATCATGGCATGCTTTGCGTGCCATTTTTTGCCCGACTGCTCTTCCAATCCTGCTGCCACCTATGCTCCTGGTGTAGAACTACTCAAGTTTTATATTATAAGAAGGTTGATTCTGAGCAGTATATTTTGAGTTATAATTAATTTTATGAAATACAAGCAAATACTTGAATTTAATGTCAAATTTACTCTTAATGTGTATTATTATATTATTTATTATTATTATTATCATTATTACTAGTGTTTATACCTACTGTTTTATTTTGCTTATTCTTACTATTAATGCTTATATAATAATATATGCTTTCATTCACTTTTGCCACCAAGATTCCTGACTAACTGTTCAGTACCACAGTTTACTTTTGAATATGGGTACAAGTTTACAAAATTTTAAGTGTATAAAATTTTGTGTTTCTGTGAAAAGCTCCTATTTCAAGGGCATAACTTTTTGCATGTGCAAGCATGTGCATATGTACACATGCTGCACATGTGCAGTATGTTCCAGTATTAATTTTTTTAGATAAGAAATGACACCCCTGAAGCTAAACACCCCACTCAATTTTATATCCATATTATGGTAAATATAATTATTTTAGTAATAAAATGATACTTACCGGGTAGTCAATTATGCTGCCTTGTGATATTTTGATATATTCAAGACTAGTCCCTAATTCAGGTACACTATAAGATGGTTTATGTTTCTTAGTTTTTCTTTTTGGATATTGCTGTGCAGCAATAGTTGTTAGAGTTGGTAGCACACTTGATGCTGAAGATGCATTTGGTGCCAGATGAGGTACACTTAAAGGCCTAAGGCTTTCAAAAGTTGGTGGTTGTTCCAATAAAATATCTGACAGATAATTCTTGGCTACTTGCAGAAAAACCTCGACATTTTCTTCAATTATGACAAAATAAACTTTTCTCAGTTTAGTTGGTTGTTCTGTTTTGCTAAATTCAACTACAGCTTCAAAATGAATATTAGCACAAACAGCAATAGGAAAACCAAAATTACCACCTCCAATAGCTGGGAAGGCTACAGACTCATAATTTTTCGCTAACTCGAGACTCTGAAAAATTGCCTGTTTTAATGTTGCACAGGAATTTTGCTTGTCTTCAGCATGATATCTTGGACCAACTGCATGAACAATTGCTTTAAATGAAGAAGGAAGGTTACCAGTTGCAGTGAAATGCACAGCTGTTCCAGTAGCTACCTTTTTGTTTTTTCTGATGTAATCATTCGATTCCTGTTGAATGCTTGGGCCACCTTTCCTTGCAATTGCTGCAGCAATGCCTCCTTTGTGCTTTAATTCTTCATTTGCAGCGTTGACAATCACTTCAGCTTGATTAAACTCAGTTAAGTCACCAACAACTACGCACACAGACATCATTTCTTTTGTAACACCAGTGAAAACTTCTTTAAAAACGTTCGGAGACATTCCCTTCACTTCTACTTCAATGCATACTCCTGCAGCATTTTCAATACCTTTCAATATTAGTGCATTGTTTGAGAGAAAATATGAATAGACACCAGCTTGTGAAAGAATTATTTTCTTTGATTCAACTGATACTTGATGGGACAGAATATCCTCCTTAGCTTCTTGAACAGCTCTTGTTTCTCCTCTGATAACAACATATGGTTTTGATGTATCTGGCTTTGAAGAAACTATATCAATACCTTTTGTTTCCAGGCTTCTCTTTACTTCAGACCATTCAACTTTCAATTCAGTATGAAACAAACGCCACACACCTTTACTAAAATTGATTGTTTCAGAAACAGAGCATGCTTCGTTAATAAAACCCATGAGCTCATTAATGACATCATTAACATCTCCAGCAGTACTGGCAACAGTCAGCTCATTTCCATTAATTGTAGAAAAAAACGAATATTTCTCAGCAAGGTTAAATTTAAATTTTGAATAATCATCTCCTTCTACTTGATTCTGAAAAGACAAAGGTATTTTACAAGACTCAGTAGCTATGGCCTGCTTAATAGTGTCAGCCAATTCTTCTGCCAGAGATGCATGCTTATTTGAATGCAATAGATAAAGGCACTGATTAACGCCATCTGTCG
>NW_003546338.1:109860-127860 GCF_000090795.2 Amphimedon queenslandica | reverse complement strand
CCATTGTAGGAGATACACTGATTGTTTCACAATCACTAAACTCAATAGACACGCAAAGCTCTTCTTCGATATTTTTAATTGAAGTAATACATCTATTGCGAACATATTTAAGAATAAGAGGATCCCACTGTTGACATACTGGAGGCTCAAGCAGGGAAGGTAAATGATGCTCACTAGCAAATCCATTACTTTCTTCATTTTTTTCTTTGGCACTTTGAGTCTCTTTCTGCAAGACAAATTCTCCCCCATCATCGAATTTACTTTTCTCTTCTGTGCTCTCATTAATTTCATCAAGGACACTGTACACTTCTACCACAATGTTTGGACCTAGCTTCTCATGCTTCTTTTTGAGGACTTCTGAAATAACTGAAAGCATTTTAAATAAAAATTAAGCAAAAATATACAATATACCTGAAGGATCCTTAAAATTAATTTTAAATTTTGTTGGTGTGAGCATCTGTACAGTATTTTCTCCTCCTCCACTACTAGAAGTTTCAAAGTACAATTGAAGTGCCAAATCATTTCCAACAATTTTTTCTTCACTTATACCAGATACAATGATGCTGTGATTAATGTCACAAAGATCAGCACTCAAATAATTCCCATTTATTTGCTGTGATGCCAGATTTTCTGCCATTTTCTGTAGTTCTGCCACGAAAACATATAAATTAATTTATTGGTTATTATACTGCTTACCTTTCTCATTATAGTGACAAGAAAATAACAAAAGTGCTAAAGGTGCCTGTAAGCTTAATGTAAATTCGCTCTTAAATTCTAAATCAAGGCAACCTTCAATTAAAGCAATTAGAGTTCTCTGTTTCATTTGTTTTGGAATGTTTTTAATAAGAATTTTGTCCCTCTCATATTTTTCTGAATCTGGGACTCGAGCATAGCGCACTTGAATTTGTGATCCTCCAGTAATCAGATGCTTTTCTTGAGCAATAACAGCAGCAGCATCTATAATAAAATGTTAACAATTAAATCCAGTGTATAAATAGCATATAGCAGGTTATTTTTGTGGGTTTAATATTTCATGGTTTGCTCCTAGTGGGGCAATTTGTAGTTTTAATTTCCGTGGTTGACAGTTTACATAGCCTGAAATAGGATGGTACTTCAATGATTTTATGAGTTTAAATTTCATGGTAAGCCCCAAAATCATAAAAACCACAAAAAACGCCATAAAAATAACCTGCTGTATGGTTGAAAGTGCTTCACTTTTGAGAAGCAAAATGTTTGTAATTTTTCTGATTAT
Source organism: Amphimedon queenslandica (assembly GCF_000090795.2). Lineage (NCBI taxonomy): Eukaryota > Metazoa > Porifera > Demospongiae > Haplosclerida > Niphatidae > Amphimedon > Amphimedon queenslandica. The sequence goes on along the minus strand of NW_003546338.1, from coordinate 126,608 downwards.
TGTAATTGCAAAAAGTTCTGCAAGGTCAATCACATAAAATAAAGGTATGAAAAATCCACAAAAATTATTTCCACAAAAATTAATTTTTAAAAATCTGCAAGAGTTTTGCTCAACAAAAGTAAAGCTCTATATACCCCCTAAGCACTAAGGCTATTTCAGATTGCAATATTGATTATTCATCTATAATAAATAATCTTTTCACATACGGTATCCACCCACAATGCAAATTACTGATGGCAAGGAGGCTTCAGAAATATTAAGGGTAGCAATACCGCCTGAGCGTTATAAGGTACATGGCAGCATTTATGGAAAGTATGGAGGCCAGACTACATCATATAGATTAGATAACCCTTGCTGCAGCATTAGTTTTCTTGCTATGCTTCACTATGATTTTGGCACCTTTGGCTTTGATCAGCCTTTGATGTGGAGCGCTTCTTACGGGTGGCTACCATAAATGATTTATTGAAAGTAGTCTTTTTAGAGCCTAGGGGGTGTATATGGTAAATACGTACCATCTACTGATTTGAACTTGACATGCACAACATTTGTGTCAACTTTTGTCACAGATTCAACTGATTTGGTTCTATTTCCTCCAGATCTCTTTCCACCAAAATAAAATTTAAGTGTTTCAGTGTCATCATCTCCAATTACTTCTATAGTGTCCAACTGAAGTTCCAGTTGATCATTATAAAGTGAGACTTCTATCAGTGTTTCCTTAATAGTGTAATTTTTTTCCAAAAGTTCATCAATATCTATATTATAAATGACATAAAAATGAACAATGACTGATACAACTGTTACAATTTCTTTTAATTGTCACTTCAATTTTCAGTTTTAAAATAAATGTCTGCAATATCTAACTGAAAATTAATACACAGCTCATGAGGATTTTGATGATTAAAATTTAAAATCAATGATTTTGATCTATAGCATGGTAGTACTCCAAACCTTAAAAATAATTTTGCTTAACTAATCTAAAATAGATTCATCGGTGCACTTGCTATTCCAGGAAATTACATACCATAACTGTTTACTTTATCTACATCACCACAGTTTCATTGTCATTTTGGGTCAAAACAAGTACATCATGTAGAACTTAAACCACTTTATTGCTTTATGCTGGTATGCAAATATAATGCTGAATTAAGAATCAAAAGCAGTTTGGTGCATCTACTTCATCACATTAAAATTAATTTGTACGAATGGCCTGGATCCAAAGTTATGCATGCATGGCTTTAATTTCTTCCTATCAAGTTGAGATTTATTATTTTGATTTCACTTGGATCCATTTCCAAGCATATTGTCCAAAGGACAAGCCACAAGCTTTTAGCTGATTTTAAGGTAAATGAGGCTTATCTCCTAACTATACATACATACATACATACATACATACATACATATATATATATATATATGTATATGTCTATCACAGTAAGCTTCAGAAACTCCTCCATATGCAAGTTCTGAACACAGCAAATCATGTCTATGCATTCAACATTGTTTATTAGAGCCACTCGGGGGTATTTCCACCGGTTTTTGCACTATGATCTAATTAAATATTTACGAAGTCATAACTCACTTCTTGTTGCTCTTATCTACTCATTTTAACCAACATTGTGTTGTACTAAGTCTATTCTATCTAGTCATCATTAATATAAGCAAAGTTACTGTAGATAAAGTGACCGGTATTTTGGGGCTATTCCGACCTGAAGAAAGACTAATTATTTGCCTGCTTCTTTCACCTTTGCTATTTAAAGGCCTTTTCACACTGGCACAGTTTTTAAAGCACTTTGATGCACTTTGTTGATACAGCTGAAATAATCTGCATTGATCATGTTCATACTAGCAGCTGAATTATGTATCATTTTGTGTTCTTGTTGCCATTGGTTTACATTGATCGAAGTCAGAGTGATGCGCATTGATTTGAAACCAGTCTAGTGTGAACACAATTAATGTGCATTACTTTGGCCAGTGTGAAAAGGCCTTAAATATCAAGCTGTTGCTTGGTACTGTAAAAAAGATATTTCTCTGTTGAATTGATCTGTCTTGCTCTCAGTTCTGTATCTGCTACACTTAGAAAGTTATAATAGAAAAAGTAGGACTAACTAGGCAGAGCTCAGTATTCCGACCCTTGGCACCATGCTACACACAAATTTCTCATTCCTTTATATAGAGGGACGGATAGCTCCCGGACGAAATAGCCCCGACTTACTCTACATGACTTCTGCTTGTAACACCAGTTACAAGACACTGCTCAAAAAAAATTTTTGCCAAATTTTAAAACAAATGCATTGAAAAAACACTGGGCAGTGTCCTACCAGCATTATGTATGCATCTAAATTGGCTCAATTAAGCCTTCTAAATTTATCTTACCTTTTACTATTATAAAAACATAGGCAATATTCCCCTGTAAAATGACTTTCTTCACATCGCATTCACATTGATAGCACAAGCAATCTTTTATGTTTTCACTCGAAGTGCTATTTGGTAGACCTGACAGCTTAATACAAAACTTTGAGACCAGTGCCTCTGAAAAGGAAAAATATTATGTAAAAGTATTGTTTTATTATAATAAAAGTTTACCATCTTCGTCTTCCATTCTGCTTCTTCGCAACATGAGGAATTGAGGATAACGAAAAGCCCCTCTTCTTTTCCGCGGCCTCCCGCACACGCCCGCATCCGCGCATCGTAGAGTCTAATGGCAGCATAAATCTATGGTATAAGACTATGATGATGACAGCATAGATGGCAGGCAGTGAGTGAGCAGCACAAGAATATTTTTCCTAGTAGAATATTTCAAGTGAGCCTTAGCGAGGGTTGAAGATTTTAGAATCTAGTTAAGGCGAGATTTAAGGCTTTTTGCACTTCATCAACTATGATTAGTGAAAGGAGTAGACTCAGATTCACAGGCCCGTAGCCAGGGGGGGGTGATTGGGGTGACATGTCACCCCCCTTTTGAGTTAGTACCTTTGTTTGTTTGCTTAAATCAAACATGTATTTTGGTATTTTATGTGCATCCAGTCCAACTTGTCACCCCCCATTTCATGTAACTCATACTTTGTCACCCCATTTCATGTAACTCATACTTTGTCACCCTCATTTCATGTAACTCATATTTTGTCACCCCCCTTTTTGTAACCCTGGCTACAGGCCTGATTCATAGTCTAGTTTATGTCAAATTTTAGTCTAAGAATAAGAAATTATTAGTGAGATGAATGTTTTATATTTTGGCATGCGTGAGCATGGTAATAACAGTATCAGATTGCCACTAGCTAATTGTTTGATTTTCACCTTTGTTAGATTCTGATCAAAATTCTTAATGATTTTAAAGCCACATTCTTCCTTTGCACGCGTACTTATGAAGGGTGTGTGGCTTCATTAATATTCACTGAAATTTTATTGCATTATCAATCTATAGTGTACGAATATGCCTGCATCAACAGTTAAATTAGTTAATTAAAACTTAATTAAATTATTGCTGATGCTGGGTGTGCAGGTAGGAAAGGAGGGACAATGAATCAAATTTTTTGTCAAAGACCTTATACTATGGTGAAGGGTATTTTGCTACAAGAGAATTTATTACATTTTCTGATGCATATACTTCTTTTGTGCATAAATTTTGAGCTGATTCCAATTAAAATTGGATTTTTTATGATTTAAAAATTTTTTTCTAAAGATCAATTTATCCAAATGGCTGCAACTGAAATGGGCTATTTAGTAGTTTTGTTGTTGGATTTAGAATCAAGTTGGATTAATACGAAAATATATGTTATTAAAATTCCCTTCTTTTTTTCTCTTCCTATGTACATGTAGATATCTCCATATCTTTGTAATTTCTTATCAAAGGCTCTTGTGTATAATATTGAGGAGAGAGCAACTGCTAGTGAATTACTCCGTCATCCTTTCCTCCAGTTTGCTTCTCCTCCGTCCAGCCTATCGAAACTCATTCAGTTCCAGGAACACTGCCTGATTTAATTGATTTTTGTTGTTAATTTTTTCTGGTTACTATTGTAAATATTAAAATTTCCTTTGTTTATAATAATATTATTAATCATTGCTAATTATTATTTGTTGTGAAGGCCGCAAATAGGTGCTCAACTGTAGTCTGGGCTAGTACTTTATCATGCATACATGTCATCAGTCAAAAAATCTGCTCGACTTCCTTATTTAAACTATAATCTTTTTCACACCTTTTAAGTGTTAACCAGGTGGCATAAAATTTTACGCATGAATTTTTGAGATATGGTGCAAATGCCTGCTAGAAATAAGAATAATGAGCTGTTAAGTAAGCCTATCGGTATAATCCTTAATTATATTCATGAAAAGGCATGTCTACAGAGTACAGACACACCCAATGACTTAAATTATTAAATTAACTGGGCTGGGACAACAAAAGGACATGACTGCCTCGGATTTAAGCTAGTGAGGAATAAAGAATACAGGGGCAGTTCGAGCGAGGATTAAAGGTTTTAGGACTGAAGGATTTATTGGACGTGATTTGGTTCTGTAATGAGCAAAAGGACTATATCTAAGAGATCTATAGTGAGATTAAAATTATACATATGCCTAGTGTACAAAAATAATATTAATTTATTCGGGTGAGCATGAAAAATTATGATAACAGTATATATCAGACCCCAAATGATGTTATTGATACTTCCTGATTTTTTCTGCAAATCCTATTAATTTTGAGCAGATTTTAGTCAAAATTGAATATTTTACAATTTTTTAAAATTGCTCTAAAGTCCCTGTACTATATATAGTACAGTGACTTTGGCCAAATCTCATCAAAAATGACATGTTGAGAATTCTCCATTTTTATTATATTTTTTATGCATATACATGTACATACTAATGTTCTATAGAAACTTTGACCTAATTATCAAAACGAGATTTTTTACAAGTTTTTTAAGGTGCTCTAAAATTTGGGTCAAAGCCAAATTTTCTAAGAAAAAAATTCTCCATTGTTATAATTTTTTCTGATGCATATGCATGTACATGCTCTTATATTGCCTAGAATTTTTGAGTGGATTCTAATCAAAATTAATTTTTTTGATTAATTTTCAAAATAGTTGAAAAATCTGTTTGAAGACCCTGTACAATTTTGTACATTTATTTAAGCAACTTTAAAAATTCATCATGATATTATAATAATTTCAATATTTAACAAAATTACTAAAATAAATTTAATGTACTGTAGAACACCTTTTTTTCAGGGCTGTAAATTTTGTGGATTTCGCGATTTTAAAAAAATTTGCCAAAATTACTTCCGCTAAAATCAAATTAATACGGTACTCGGTACAAGATGGCAAATGGTATAAATTCCTGAAAGTTGAATTTGCGAAATCTACAGCCCTCAAAAAAAGGCACCCTGTGGTACAATATAACTTTAAAATAAAAAGGTTGTGCTATTATAAGCATTCTGAAAGTTTGTAAAAATCATATTTTATTACATTTTATCAAAATTCATTATTGTGCTATTTTTAAATTTGACCAGAACAATGATCGAGTGTCACATCAGGAACAGAAAGACATTGAAAGAGCTTTGAGACAGTCTTTACTCGAAGCAAAAGCACGATCCACTTCGAAAACTAAGTCACAAAAACAGCGCTGTTCACCAAGAACACTCAAGACTAAGAGTCCAATCACTGGACTAAGAGAAAAACAAGAACAAAGTGGAGTAAAAGGAAAAGGTGCATCTCCTAAAAGTCCAATCACTGGATTAAGGGAAAAACAAAAACAAAGTGGAGTAAAAGAAAAAGGTGCATCTCCTAATATTGCACTCAAGATTAAGAGTCCATTAATTGGATTAAGGGAGAAGCAAGAACAGAGTGTAGTAAAAGAAAAAGGTGCATCTCCTTATACTAAACAAAAGGATGGTAAGACTAAGGGAGAAGTCGCTACTAATAGTTCTTCTAAACCTTCCTTGCGACCGTCTTCAGCTTATGTCCCTCCTCCTCCTCTAGAGCTCATGAAAGAAGATATTTTTGTTATTTTGTCTGACGAAGATGAGACCAGCTCTTCTACTTCTGATATTGAGTTCATTTCAGGTGTATACAAAAAGAAGAAAAATACCGAGCCTACCACGAAAACTAGTCGAAAAAGAAAGTCAAAATCTGGTGATTGTTTGCCTGCTAAGAAAACAGCTTATACCAAAGAGAAGGTTCAGCCATGCCATGCTCTGTCTTCTTCTAAAACTTTGCCGGAGGATTTGACACGCAAAAATAAAAAGAAGGATGCATCATCACCATCATCAAAAGGCAGATCATCAAAGGGTATCCTCAAGAAGGCTCCTCTTATGTATGTCATCTCCAATGATGACAAACTAATCATTAAGACATCACCAGCTCAGAGCAAGAGGACACCATCTCCTAGAGTTCAAAAGAAACTCTTTAAAAAGACACCATCTCCTTCTGCAGGGAGTCCATCTTCTACTACTCCTGTTAAAAAAGCACTCTCCTCTTTGAAGAGTCCTAAAACCTCTTCTCTTAAAGATGCAGTTTCCTCTTCTACTCCACCAAATAAGAAAACTTCTCCTCATCATGGAAAGACCCCACCACCAGCGATAGCTAAGAAGACTGCATGTGCACATATTAGAAAAACTCCTATCAAAAAGATTCTTAAGAAGACGCCAACTAAAATTAGAAAGACTCCAGTTAAAAAGTCACCTAGTAGCAGTAAGAAGACGGCCACACCTGCAAACATGTCTGTACAGACTATCCCAAAAACACCAGAGTCTAAAAGTAAGAAGTCAAAATCTGTCGAAGAGACAGTCACTGAAGAAGAGAAAGAGAAGCAGGTTTCATTAGATGAAGCTGACAAGAAGAGTCTAAAAGTTGAATCAACAACACCCCCTGTTGAGAGATCACCTTTAAGGTGAGAGTTGACATAATGCTCATTATTATACTTTGTGATTGTATTATTCTTTCTAAAGTATATGTGGGTTTCAAGCACAAAGAAAATTTCCTGTCAATACTACACCAACAAGAGCAATGTAAGGCTTACTATATGCATGGTGTGTACTTAGATTTTTGTTATTTTTACAACAGTAGTAGTAGCTGTAATAATAATGTCAATGAAATTGAGTCAGTGTCATTCATATCTGATGAGCTGCTGGTAGCTAAAGAAGTCCCTAAAACTGAAGATTTTCTCTTGTATCTCTGTCTAAGAAGTAAGCAACAATTAACCTTGTGCTAGGCAGGAAGTTTGAACCATTTAATTCATGGTTTCCGGCACAGGATTTATGTATATTGCTCTAGAGCCTAAAATTACGTGTTCTGTTAATGTTCAGACATTGTGTCTGAGTATTGTTGCCATTTTTATGAAACAGCTGGACAGAGCGTCCTACATGATTTTGATATATTGCTCATGCAACTTCTTGTCAGTAGATTGTCAGTTGCTTAAAATTTGGGCCAATAATCCTGTACTATTGTATAGTGGTATAGGGTATTTGACAAAAATCACAAAAAATCCTCCATTTATGTTGTGTTTCAACTTTGAGCTGATTCCGATCAAGTTTGAATTTTTTATGAATTTTTAAAGTTGCTTAAATTTTTTTTCTAGGTTCTAATGTGCTTCCAAAGGAACTAAGCTTTTTTGATGTGCCATGGACTCCTCCCCAATTCTCTAAACAAACGAGAGCCAGTCGTCAGGTCAGTAATAATTATTATAGCTTCCTACTGACTATCATTATTATGCATTACAGATAGTTCACCAGCCATTACTTTCTGTTGCTAAGAAAACAGCTGCTAAAATTTTATTTTAATTTTTTGTTAGAAAGAACACCTCAAATATAATACTCATCTTTGATTTTTGGATTTTTCACAAGTTCTCACGATTTTTCTATTTTACAATAATTATTTTTTTTTATTTTTAAACTAATAATAATTAACAGTAATAATAGCTAAATTAATTACATGTATACTCACTACATGTGTGTATGTATAATTATTTGCATGTCAGAGTACTAGTACTTAAATTATTTGAAATGAAGTCAGTTTATTATAATACATTTCTATAGCGTAAGCTCATGAGGCCTTCACTTCAAATTGCTTCTTCTCATAAAATAATAAATAAGGAGAGGATGAAGGGACTGTTATCTCAGCAGTACTCTTTTTAGATACACTACAAGATTAGAATACAATAAAATCATAAGGAGCATTAGTATTATAGTTGAACTTACATGTCATCATTGAAATTATACCATTTGCCATTGTGCTTGCAGTCAGCCTGATAATGGCCACCATCCAAATAACCAGAATGATGAATAACACCATAGAGTTCATAATAAAATGATTTAGCAGATTCTATGCAGTAAATTGAGGGTAATACATGAGATAGTGGGTGTACATAGTACATACCTTTATCTGCTGCTATTTCTTTTACACTCAGTGTAGTGGGAACCTTTACTGCTGAGGTCAGTTTGACAAGGTGACCATCTTGAAATGAAAACCTCTTGAGATCTGAAAAGTTTTAAACATAAAGCGATAGTAGTACATGTTGTAATCTCCTTACGTAATATGAAGGATTCAGGGAACTTTTGAACTTCCAGTTTCTTACTGAAGTTCTGCAGGGTACCACATTTACTACACCTCTGTAAAGTGAATGGTAGTGTGACAGTTAAAGCTAATAATGGTATAAACTCACAGGTCTGTTCTCTTTTATAAGTTTCTCCTCAGCTGCAAATAGTCGGAAACAATCCGACAATGTGAATGAAACATACTTGCTACTATAATATCACATGACAAGTTTTAAAATATAATGATTGAAGTTAACTAACAATAAGCCTTTTGTAGGAAGTGGTAGGGAAAGATTCCAGAAGCTTTCAACACTTGATGAGGTTCTACTGCACTTGTGACAAGTGAGGCTGCTCTTAGTCTGACCCATAAATAGTTCTAAAATGAAATACAGGAATAAATTTTAAGTAATGGCACAAATAAAGACAATACCTGAAAAGCAACTTTTCATAAATTCTGAAGAGATTGGCACAGGAGGAGTAATACTTATCAAACCATTATTTCTTCTAAAAAACAAGCAAATATAAATCTTGTTTTATTTTGATGGTTTAAATTTGACCCACTTGAGTGCTTTGGTTCTTGGAGAATCCAAAGGAGGTTTATTAATGTGATCATGAAGACAAGGCAATAAATACTGAAGAAACTCTTGAGCATCTTCTTGACTGTAAATAAGAAACAAAGTCATTAATTGCTATGACTATACTAATTCATTATACTTACCCATTTTCCTGAAGGATATCAATGGAGGGTGTTAGAGCTGCGCGAATGCGGCGAGGCAATACAGCTTTAGTATTTTCTTTAGGCATCCACATATCTTTTAAGAAACTATTGTAAGCTATTGGTAACAGAATTAAAAATGACAATAATGATTACAAGAATTATTTTACCTCCAATTATTTTACTCGAGTAACCAGGTTCCTTTTTAGCTTCACCAGACAAAAAGTAATCAGTCAGTTTCGTTGTATGACTGACGCACTGCAATACTGCATTTAAATAGCACTAAAAGAGTACAAGTTAATCTCTAATGTAACAAAAGCATTTATTTGACTTACAGAGTTTTTTGAATTCTTTAGTCCTATCAATCCACCCAATTTGGGTACTTCTGGTTGAAGAATTATTTCTTTATTATTAGTAGATTGAATGCTCGGATCAGCATCTTTACTATTAGTAGAAGATTCCTTCTTTTTAGTAGTAGGTTGAGCACTCGTATTAGTAGAAGATTCCTTCCCTTTAGTAGTAGGTTGAGAACTCGTATTAGTAGAAGAATCCTTCTCTTTAGTAGTAGGTTGAGCACTCGTATTAGTAGAAGATTCCTTCCCTTTAGTAGTAGGTTGAGAACTCGTATTAGTAGAAGATTCCTTCTCTTTAGTAGTAGGTTGAGAACTCGTATTAGTAGAAGATTCCTTCCCTTTAGTAGTAGGTTGAGAACTCGTATTAGTAGAAGATTTCTTCCCTTTAGTAGTAGGTTGAGCACTCGTATTAGTAGAAGATTCCTTCTCTTTAGTCTCCTCTTCAATATAAACACGTTCAGCAGTTTCAATAGTAGGATATACCTTCTCTTCAACAGTAAAGTGTCGAACACTTATAACGGTAGAGTGTGCCTTCTCATTAATAGTAACAGGTTGAACACTGGAAGTAGTAGGGCATGCCTTCTGCTCAACAGTAACAAGTTGATATTTTGTATCAGTAGGGCATGCCTTCTCTTCAGCAGTAGAATTGCATGCTTTATCTTCATCTTCAGAAAATATTTGAGCTCCAGTAACTGCAAGCCTTGAGCTATACTTCAATAGAGAGGAAATTGAGGGATTAGGAGAGCGTTTCTGTGACATGTAGCCACTAGAGAAGGAGTGCAGTTTGGGTAGTGAGTAGCTAAATTTCAATCGTATAGTGCTTGATTTTCCTAAGTAAGGCTCAGAGAAAGACCTCCTCTGCAATACTTGGGGAGCTGTAGCAGTACATGTTGGAAACCATGACTCTATTTCCCACTCTTTAATCTTCCATATAGGAGGACTCCTAGTAGGAGAGCTAGCAGCTTTACTTTCATTTTTAGTAAGCCAAGACAGTGGCCTTGATGCTCCAGGAAACGATATATTCTGTTTGACTGGAAAATGAAGGTTTAACGATTGAGACTTCTGTCGCATTGAAGTAAGTAGAGAAAGATTGCCATCGAAGTTACGAGACTGCCATGTATTGAGAGAGGGTAGAGAGAATGACTGCATTGGTTGATGCTTTCCTTCCACGTTCTTCTTTTTTACGACGGAAGTCAAAGAAGGAGCTATTGTAACAGCTTCCTTAATCTCAAAGTCAGTACTATAGTCCCCAAAGTATTCTTCTTCCGAAGAAAAATAAGCACAGCTCATTTCATCGTAAGTAGCCGATGACATAGAAGAATACTTGTTAACATTGGGTAGAGACAGAGTCCACCGATACTTTATCTCATTAGGCCTCTCTCCTTGCAAATCTTCGCGGCTCTTTCCTTTCTTAATTGTAGGAGTAGAGTAAAAACTAGAGGCAGGTGGACCAGTACACGTATCATTATCCTCACTGCTTTTTTGAGCAAAACTTTCGCATGGACATTGCTTTTCACCACCATTCTTTTCTTCAGCGTCTTTCATTGCTAGCGAAGGTAAAGACAATGATTTCCCCAAACGGCAACTCGGCTGTGGCTTCTCCCTCAAATCGATTAGACTCCTGGTCCTTACAATAGTGGAAAGACTCGAAGATTCCATAGCTGGAGAAATATCTAAGAAATCTTTAAGTTCTAGAGATGCTTCCTCGAGAGAGCTGTCGCTCTCGCTGTAGGAGGACATATCGTCGTCAGCATCGGTAGACATCACGAATGAGGATGGTACACTGGGACTGAAAGTAACTTTATGGAACATTGAGAGATCATCATCATCTGGTAACTGCTCTTTAGTTGCAGCTAAAACAACTTTTTCCGTCGCATCACCATCTTTTCCTTTCTTGATAGCTGCTTTCACCTTTCTAACTGCCCATTTTCCAACTGAATACATCAGTCGAACAGTCGGCGAATACGCTCCAAGTTGAAAGTGAGAAAACATCGTTTTGCAACCAAAAAGACTCGTCTTTCGTCAGTAAATTCCAGAGAGACACAGCAGCAGAGCAATGACAGTTTGCCTTCTTCTCCACTGAGCGTTTTGGGCACCATAGATACAGCATCTTCCTCCATGCAATTGCCGTGGATACCAGCGAGGCAATTAGCACGGCGCATGCGCAAAAAAAAATTAAACTTCAAATCAATTAATATAAAATTCAAACAATGACAGTCAAACCTGCTATTGTGGACATTGTGGACTAGTAGATAATTATTACACGTTTACAATCAGGACAGGTAGTTGCAGTCCCAGTATTATAATGTGTATGAACTTCTGAAATAAGGACACTTTCATCAGGACAGTCGCAATGTGTCCAGAATAGGCAGGTTTGACTGTATTTCAAATGGCACACTATGAAAGGATCATGCCTTACATACAAAAGCTACTTCCTATGATTTTCATGATCATTAATGGATCTTAACAGTAATTATTATTGTGAAAAATTTAATCAAAAATCATTCATTACAACTAGTAATAATAATAATTATAGTGCTGGCTTAAAATAGAGCTATTGTTCCCATGTAATATAATATTTTTATGTGTACTTGTGTTATGTATAATAATTTAAAAGTCTAGAGCATTATGATGAAGAGTGTCCCCCCACCTCAAGCACTGCATGAGATACAAGCCTCCTTGTTCTTAAGAGAACAGATCATTGCTTCTTCTTGTTCCTCTTTCTTCATCTCATCACTTTTAGTAGAGGCAGACTTTATGACCGTCTGATCAACAGTGAATTGAATAGCCTGAGCAGCTGCTCTTGTCCTCAAGTAATACATGCCTGTTTTGAGACCCTGAGAGAGAGAGAGAGAGAGAGAGTGAATAATAACGCATGTATCATAAAAATAATTGTAACAAAAATTTCAAACTGTTTACAGTTTAGTTGCTTACTTTCTTCCAGCCATAAAAATGCATGGATGTCATTTTCCCAAAGTTAGTCTCCCCCATGTGAATATTGAAGCTCTGACTCTGATCAATGTAAGCTCCACGATCAGCAGCCATGTTGATAAGAGTCTTCTGAGATATCTCCCAAACCGTCTTGTATAGAACCTTCAGTTCATCAGGGATCTCAGGAATATTCTATAGAGAAAGAGAGAGAACCAGATAGGTTGCATATGACTGTGTACGTATCAATTTGAAATGTACTTGGACTGATCCATTGTCTTTTATTAGTCTTTGCTTCATGTCGTCATTCCATAAACCTCTCTCACTAAGATCCCTCATCAAATGAGAATTGACAATCTGTGGAGAGACAAGAGTGTGGATCAGTGTGAGTGATTGACAGCTATACTACGTGCATATAGTATATACCACTTTATTTTTATAATTTTTGTATGTTTATAAAATTCATTTTGCCATTTTATTAATTAATCTTCATTGTCGTTTGCAGGAAATCATAAATTAATTTTTGCAATAGAGATTGGAGGCAGTTTGCAAAAACTTTTACTGCAAAATACCGTAGGTCGAGATATATTCGCGGCTGCTTATTTTCACGATAATAAAAACTAATAAAAAGGTTCAATTAAATACCATGGAAACCAATAGAGTGTTGCTATGACAATAAGACCACGTGTTTATACAATTACAGTGTTCAGAAGCTAATTATCTATTCTTGAGCAGCTTTAGCTGGAGCCATCCAGTTCTCTATCCATTATCTTCTTGTATGGACTTCTACCTCCGAGTTCTTTGCTGGAAATCCTTGCTGGTCAACATGCTGAAGATAATTAACCACGCCCAAGTCAATAAATAGGTGGAGAGTCCCAAGAACCGGCCAAGATACGGCGAGGCAGAGTGAGGAGAGTAGCTCTGGTGAAAGCAGCTCCAAAGAGACCAAGGATTAGTAACAGCAAGAAGAACAACCTAAGAACACTGCAACAGAGTGCTTTGCTATTAGTATCGCGGCTTTTTCAATTAAAAGTCATGGTGATTACTGAGTGCGGGAAAAAAATCGCGAAAATAAGCAGCCGCGAATATCAAAATAATGAAATATCAAAGGTAATCAAAATAATGCTGTACATTTTAAAGTTATAATTCTAACCTGAAACTCTCCAGAGAGTACACGTCTGGAGTATATATTGCTAGTGTACGGCTCAATGGACTCATTGTTGCCAAGTATCTGTGCTGTGGAGGCTGTTGGCATAGGAGCTACAAGGAGACTGTTACGTATACCATATCTACAAGAGAATGAGACATAATTCTAAAACCTCACATTATATGTATGTACATATTACAATACAATGATTTGTAATAGGCTAAAAATTCCAAAATTTTATTTCATTTTCTGATGCTGTATATTTGTATTTCATATCAAGTCAAGGACAGGGTTTCCCACAAAGCAGCTTTATGAGCTGACAAGCACTACAATACAGTAGTACATGTACATGGGATTTAGAGCAACTTTAAAAATTCATAAAAAATCAAACATTGATTGGAATCAGCTCAAAACTTCAACACAACATAAGAACATGTACATGTATACGTATCAGAAAATATTATAAAAATGGACAATTCTCTCCTATCTATTTTTGACGAAATTGGGTCAAAGGCCCTGTACTATAGTACAGGGTATTTGACTCAATTTTTAAGTAGCTTCAAAAATTCATAAAAAATCTAAATTTGATTGGAATCAGCTCAAAACTTCAACACAACATAAGAACATGTATACGCACCAGAAAAAATTATAAAAATGGACAATTCTCTCCTATCCATTTTTGACGAAATCGGGTCAAAGGCCCTGTACTATAGTACAGGGTATTTGACTCAATTTTTGAGTAACTTCAAAAATTTATAAAAAATCCAAATTTGATCAGAATCAGCTAAAACTTGCTACACAACATAAGAGAATATGGATACAAATCAGAAAAAATTATAAAAATGAACAATTCTCTCCTATCTATTTTTGACGATATTGGGTCAAAGGCCCTGTACTATAGTACAGGGTATTTGACTCAATTATTGAGTAACTTCAAAAATTCATAAAAAATCTAAATTTGATCGGAATCAGCTAAAACTTGCTACGCAACATAAGAATATGGATACGCATCAGAAAAAAATTATAAAATGGAGAATCCTCTCCTTTTGATTTTTATCAAATTTCCTATACAGGGCAACTTGACAATCCAGAGACAAAAGCTACGTATAACACAGTGAGTCCTACTCAATTTTAAATACATGTATCACAAATGTCTGTAGCAGGAATAAATTAGCCAATTTAAGCAAATAAGAGATTATTTTACATCCTGCATGGTCATCTAATATGCACATGTGTCTTACTTTGCTATTTGTTCCTTGAGTGCCTTCCAGTCCCAGAGATCAGAAGGCGTCACATCCCACATGTCATACTGCAGTATCTACAAATTAAACAAAATAATAATAATAATCATACACTAACATACACATGCATTGGTACTTACATACACAATACATTGGTACTTCATATACACAATATACACAATCATACACAATGCATTAGGACTTACTCCCTGACTGACAGGTGAGCCATGATAAGTCTCATACACTCCTTCCTCTCCCGCCAGCTCACAAGACGCAGTCAAAGCTGCATAATAAATTGTCTCGAATATCATCCGATTGAGCTCCTGAGCCTCTTCACAATCAAACGAATACCTCATTAGGATAAAGGTGTCAGCGAGACCTTGTACCCCAATACCAATGGGACGATGGCGGAGGTTTGATGTCCGAGCCTCAGGTACTGGGTAATAGTTGATGTCAATGATCCTGTTGAGGTTGCGAGTGATGACTTTTGTAACCTCAAAGAGACGCTGGAAGTCAAATTGACCCTCTGACACAAAACGAGGCAGAGCAATAGAGGCTAGATTGCAGACAGCAACCTAAAAAGGAGTGCAACACTTAATAACTAACCACACCCATTCACTACACCCACCTCATCAGGACTTGTATATTCAACTATCTCGGTACACAAGTTACTGCACTGGATGGTGCCAAGATTCTAAATAAAAATACATGTGCATAAATAAGATTAAACATAGTCATTCTCTCTACCTTCTGATTACTCTTCCTGTTACAAGCATCTTTATAAAGCATGTATGGGGTTCCTGTTTCAATCTGTGACTCAAGGATCGCAAACCAAAGCTTCTGTGCCCTAATAACTGTACGAGCTCTCCCTTCAGCTTCATACCTAGCAAATAACAATAATAATAATAATCATACTTGATGCATATGCATACATGGCCAATATTATAAATGTTAAAATCTTGCAGGCTGGCAGGTTTATCTATTTTGTTAAATTAATTTTTTATTGCTAGTATAAATTGTGCATAGTTAATATAATTTATTGTGAAACAGCATGGAACTCAGAGCAACCAAAAGTTAACAAATTATCATTACATGTAATGATGTAGACACAGGAAAATGAATCATTTTCGTTTCATGAAATAACCCAAAATATGGATTTCTATATTTCTGTTTAAAGTAAAGAGTAAACACAACAAAACAAAATTAATATAACTTAATGGTTCATTAGTAGTCACATGATTAACTATTAACAAGTCACTAGCCATGGCTTTGTCTTTGATGTAACCTTTACACCAACTCTGAAGTACAGACTATCATCTTTGAGATACTGAAAATTCTTTGTAGCATCATACTTTAATGCAGAATATGATACAAAGTTTGGTGTACCCCATCCAAGTGTACTATCTCTTTGCTTACAACCATCTTCAGTTGATTCATCAAACAATAGAGTATCCTCCCAATGATTCTTATCCTCCAGTTGATTCAATAGTTCAATAGTCACTTCTCCTTGAAATGGCCACTCCAATCTATCATCATATTTTCCTTTCTTAAGGTAAATAAAGCAAGAGACGTGTGTACCTTTATAACACCCATCTCCATTAGGACGGACATGCAACAACATCTTGTATCCTCCTGGTGATGTGTAGAAACATGGGCTGTCCCAATTCTCACCTTCTTCTTTCTTCTTTGTGTAATCAGGTAGCATAAAGACCTTTTGATTGTGTGAATGTTGTAGAGCATCAATCTTCTTCATTGCTATATCAAGATGTTCCTTCATTGATTCTTCATTGTGTTTCTCCAGATCTTCCCTCTTCAATACAATATTACATCCAACACATGATATCAT